>NC_090189.1:15296125-15471125 GCF_024679245.1 Pseudorasbora parva | reverse complement strand
GATGTATGGTTGGATGGATGGCTAGATAGACAGACAGACAGACAGACAGACAGACAGACAGACAGACAGACAGACAGAAATACAGACAGACAGACAGACAGACAGACAGACAGACAGAAAGACAGACAGAAATACAGACAGACAGAAATACAGACAGACAGACAGACAGACAGACAGACAGACAGACAGATAGATAGATAGACAGATAGATAGATAGATAGATAGATAGATAGATAGATAGATAGATAGATAGATAGATAGATAGATAGATAGATAGATAGATAGATAGATAGATAGATAGATAGATAGATAGATAGATAGATAGATAGATAGATAGAGTTCCTTTCACTGGTTGCCAAGCCCAACCTCTGAAAGTATCTATCTATCTATCTATCTATCTATCTATCTATCTATCTATCTATCTATCTATCTATCTATCTATCTATCTATCTATCTATCTATCTATCTATCTATCTATCTATCTATCTATCTATCTATCTATCTATCTATCTATCTATCTATCTATCTATCTATCTATCTATCTATCTATCTATCTATCTATCTATCTATCTATCTATCGCACGTTTTCTTTATAAAAAGTTTTTTTTTCCCATTCAAGTCAAGGCTCAGTGTAATCATGATACATACAATTCAGTACAAAGGAACGTTACATTTCCAACAGCGAGTTAGACTCTGACAATCACCTTCTTGGTGCATAAGGGACACTACGCTGATAATTGAGTGTTTTTTGCTAAATTAAATAGGCCCCAAGTGTTATGTGACCCCATTTCATAGTCAATCTGTTAAGTCAATTAATGAAGAAAATCATCATTTACAAGAGTGCTCCTCATAGATAGTTTCACATTTGAGATTCAAACATAGCGGAAGATAATGGAAAAGACAGACCTGAGCCTCAGAGGGGAAAGAAACCTCAATCTAATTATATAAGTTTCTTTACTCACTGTTTTTTTTTTATTTTTTTTTAACTTTTTTTTTTAACTCATCATACTGGTCTATAATCCTAATGAAATGGTGGGGTAATCCCACAGATCTAACACTTCATTGCCTGTTTGAATAGAAGGTACCTTAATCCGCAATGGCTTAGTTGTAGTTTATGAACGATACATATTTGCTTTTGGGGGGTTAAACACTAAAACGCAAATGACACTTAATTGATAAGTTTTACTTGCATCAATTTTTCGGCATGTCTTGTCCGTTTTAGATTCTGTTGTCCACGCCTGTTATGAACACTAGATGGCAACCTTGCATTAATGTTCCTCAACCCAAACTTAAATATACATCTATGCACTCATAATTTTGAGAAGGATTCAGTGATGCTATGACGGACTATGTAACTTACTCAGTTTAACTGACCTGTCAGCCTTTGGTCACTATTGAAATGTGTATGCTGAGGGAGTGTCTCCGTTTGAATGTTTTGATTCAGCATAAAATACCTTTTCTCAAACGCCTGCCAAAGCCCTCAAGGCCAGAAGAGTTCTGCAAAATAAGCAATGAAATTAAATGCAGGCACATAACATATTTCTCAAATACAGGCAACCTTCTGTTGTCATTATTATGCTTTTGTGTTTTGCTTTTGCAGCATTTTTATTTTTGAAAATGCGTCTTTCTTGCCTGAAAATGTTATATTTCTACTTCTCTGTGTGTAAGTGCATATTCATCTGAAGGAAAACCATTTTTTCCCCAATATGTCTGGGTCATAATCCAGCACTCACAGCAGCCATAAACTTTACAGTGCACACAGGACTTCCAATGCATTCAATATTGCAGACATAAAACCCTGTTATTATGATGAATTCCTGACATAATAATTTAGTGCACATGGGCATACAGTACAGTACTTGGACCAGGCTCCATGCGCACTGGCATGATTATTTCTGACCCTACAAAAAGCTTTTATTTTTTTATTAGAGAAATGTATTGAAGTGCAAGCACTTTTAAGGAAAAAACAAGGACCGGGAATCTTCCATAGCGGGAACTAAACGTCTGAGACCACATTAAAAATCTGGTATTCAAATTCAAATAAGCCTGGGGGAAAAAACTGAAAGTTTAAGGATTTTAAAAAAATTACAACAAAGAAACATTTTGACAAGAGATATTTCAGATTTCTATTTTAAGGTCATTCCATTTCAAGGATAATGCAAACTCTTTTGGACGTTCTTGCTTCCATTAAGCATTTTTTTCTGAATAGCCTTAATAGTCATAGTGTGATTATGGTAGCTACAATACACAAATACAAAAATCACATCATATTTTCAAACAGCCTACATTTAAATTTTGTGACACTATTAAAGGTCAGTCCCATTTGCTTAATCAACATGACTGTCCCTCATGACTGTCGTTCACTACATAAACAACAATGTAGAGTTATGTAAATTCCAAATTCAATTACCGGTATAGCAATGACATGGCTCATTGATATTTGGTTATTAAAGCTAAAATACGCACGCAAAGCTTTTTATTGCTGCTTTTTTTAAAATGTCAGTTGCTTTTGACAGAAGGGATTACTGCCTCGTTGTTGTTTAGTGAAGGTGCAAACATCAAATTTTATAAACTGCCATGAGAAGAAAAATCAATAACACCTCTGCCCCTTCCCATGATATCATCTGTGAATATTTCCAAAGCCTGATCTTGTTCACCCGCTAAAGATGGCCCTGGAAAACTGCCAGAAAGCTTCACTCCTTTTTCCTCTGTTCCTTTCTTTTCCAGTTCCATTTTTGTCAATGTTTTGGCCTACTACTCCATTCACTTCTCGGCTCAACTCTTCAGCATTTTAGACAGCTGTGAGCTGCTATCCTTTTCACTGCTGATTTCCAGTAATCGATTTTCTGCGCTACAGTTTGCGTGCTTCAATCAAATTTAAGTGTATATCCAAGTGCATTTCAAGCCTGAGTAGAATTTTCTAGTGGGGATTAAATTGTTAATTATCAATCAAACAGATTTTTGTTCAAATACATCTATTTTTTTAATATAGTCTACCCTTAATATTGAAATGTTTGGGTTTGATTTGAACACTACTCAGGAACCCATCCAGAAGATTATGATTATGTTTTTAATTACGACTGCCAGTGATTGATGCATTGTTGTTGTGAGTGCAAATGAGCATTCAAAGCATGAATTTTAAGTGGGAGAGAGAGATTGTGATATAAAAGGAAGAGATGAGAGAGAGAGAGGCAGGCACTTCAGTAATATGTCATTTGGGATGGCTTGCATTCAAGTGACTCTTTAGTAAAAACGATTCCCTGCCTTATCCTGATGATGCCGCTCTGGGCCCTCAAATCCAGATGCACTTAAGAGCACTGTTCCTTTATAAATGTCACTATTAAAGGGATTTCACTCAAAACTCCAAATTTGTTATCATTTATGGGAATCATGGGAATTTTACTAGCCCTCCACCTTCTCCAGCTCCACCTAGATTTGCTAGGGGGTTCTCCCTGCGTTTCTATAACCTTGCAGTCTATTAACTGCATTTATGGTTATTTCAGCAGTAGCCTTCAATCATGCAGTGGCAGCAGCGTATCAGATCTAGTCTGCCTAGACAAACTCTATGTGCATTCCATTCTTATCAACAAATGCTGTTTAATATATATATATATATATATATATATATATATATATATATATATATATATATATATATATATATATATATATATATATATATATATAGAGGGAAATAAGTATTTGAACACCCTGCTATTTTGCAAGTTCTCCCACTTAGAAATCATGGAGGGCTCTGAAATTGTCATCGTATGTGCATGTCCACTGTGAGAGACATAATCTAAAAAATCTAATAAATAAATAATAAATAAATAAATAAATCCAGAAATCACAATGCTTGCTTTTGTAGCTATTTATTTGTATGATACAACTGCAAATAACTATTTGAACACCTGAGAAAATTACTTTTTTAATTAGATTGTTAATATTTGGTACAGCCTTTGTTTGCAATTACAGAGGTCAAACGTTTCCTGTAGTTTTTCAACAGGTTTGCATATACAGCAGGAGGGATTTTGGCCCACTCCTCCACACAGATCTTCTCTAAATCAGTCAAGTTTCTGGCCTGTCGCTGAGAAACACAGAGTTTGAGCTCCCTCCAAAGATTCTCTATTGGGTTTATGTCTGGAGACTGGCTAGGCCATGCCAGAACCTTGATATGCTTCTTACAGAGCCACTATCCTGGGTGTGTGCTTCAGGTCATTGTCATGTTGGAAGACCCAGCCTCGACCCATCTTCAATGCTCTAACTGAGGGAAGGAGATTGTTCCCCAAAATCTCACAAAACATGGCCCCGGTCATCCTCTCCTTAATACAGTGCAGTTGCCCCGGCCCATGTGCAGAAAAACACTTCACAGTAGGTATGTTGTTCTTGGGATGGGACTATCATTCTTCTTCCTCCAAACACGTTTAGTGGAATTATGACCAAAAAGTTCTATCTTGGTCTCATCTGACCACATGACTTTCTCCAATGACTCCTCTGGATCACCCAAATTGTCATTGGCAAACTTAAGACGGGCCTGGGCATGTGCTGGTTTAAGCAGGGGAACCTTCCGTGCCATGCATGATTTCAAACCATGACATCTTAGTGTATTACTAACATTAACCTTGGAAACGGTGGTCCCAGCGGCCTTAAGCTCATCCTGAGTGTTGGGTCTTGCGTCCCTCAACTTTCTCTTCACAATATCCTATAGATTCTCTATGGGGTTCAGGTCAGGAGAGTTGGCAGGCCAATTGAGCACAGTAATACCATGGTCAGTAAACCATTTACCAGTGGTTTTGGCACTGTGAGCAGGTACTAGGTCGTGCTGAAAAACGAAGTCTTCATCTCCATAAAGCTTTTCAGCAGATGGAAGCATGAATGCTCCAAAATCTCCTGATAGCTAGCTGCATTGACCCTGCGCTTGATAAAACACAGTGGACCAACACCAGCAGCTGACATGGCACCCCAGACCATCACTGACTGTGGGTACTTGACACTGGACTTCAGACATTTTGGCATTTCCTTCTCCCCAGTCTTCCTCCAGACTCTGGCACCTCTATTTCCGAATGACATGAAAAATTTGCTTTCATCCGAAAAAGTACTTTGGACCACTGAGCAACAGTCCAGTGCTGCTTCTCGTTAGCCCAAAGTGGCTTGACCTGGGGAATGCGGCACCTGTAGCCCATTTCCTGCACACGGTGGCTCTGGATGTTTCTACTCCAAACTCAGTCCACTGCTTCCGCAGGTCTCCCAAGGTTTGGAATCAGTCCTTCTCCACAATCTTCCTCAGGGTCCGGTCACCTCTTCTCGTTGTGCAGCGTTTTTTCGCCACACCTTTTCCTTCCCACAGACTTCCCACTGAGGTGCCTTGATACAGCACTCTGAGAGCAGCCTATTCGTTCAGAAATTTCTTTCTGTGTCTTACCCTCTCGCTTGAGGGTGTCAATGATGGCCTTCTGGACAAGGTCAGGTCTGCAGTCTTACCCATGATTGCGGTTTTGAGTAATGAACCAGGCTGGGAGTTTTTAAAAGCCTCAGGAATCTTTTGCAAGTGTTTAGAGTTAATTGGTTGATTCAGATGATTAGGTTAATAGCTTTTTTAGAGAACCTTTTCATGATATTTCTTGAATTTCGCAAAATGTAACTTTAGATAACAAAATGCATGTGTAAAAGCTAGTACACCGCATACAGGAACTTTTTTTTAGAACTAAGTTAGCTTTAGCTACTACTAGTCAACAATGCTTTCATCATGGAAACTCTTACATGCAAAACACCGTATTATGAATCTTACAGGAAATTCATCTTCATCACAGTATAAGTGATGTTATTGGAAAAACATCCTATCGATGCTACCCGTTTTCTTTGCCTTATAAATATAATTAGCTTGTTACCGAATCAAACAAAAATATATTTTAAACTTTACCAGTATCTGTATTCTAGATTAAATAGTGAGTACTAAAAGACATCTTAGTTGTTTATATTCATACTGATAAAGTTAGATTTTCTATTACATGTGATTCTGACATGATGTCACTACATGCACTCGCTCCATCTTCTCCGCTCATCTCAGGTCAATAATACGTCTTCCAGCTGAGCGGCCGGTGAGGCGCGTTCATGTATTTTGGGGGCATTGATTTGGAAAGAGCCCGGAAGGAAGAAGGTGGAGTGAATGGAAATAATGAGCTGTCTTTAAAACAGTTGTGAGAGTTTTTATACTCTTATAAAAAAATATTTTTATATTTCTTTTTCAGAGTACTTACATTTTAATTTTGTATTGATTGAAAGGTTTTTAACCAAATTTGACTTCTATTTAAACGGATTGAACAAATCTAGTTAGGACAAAATGTGCAAAATATAGCAATTGTGCTTTAGCTCATTTTAATTCAGCAATTTGAACAAGCAGTAAGTAATTTAGGGAAGGATGGCGGTGCTGGAAGTTCGGGGAGCTTCGGAGGTGTCAATGACTCAGGGAGCCAGGGAGACTTGGCCTCTGTGGCCTTACCACTGGAGCTTGGCTCGGCCACAATGGCCAGGGATGTATTTTTTACAGGGTTCAGGTCAGTGAACTGAGACGACCTAGCAGAGGCTTCATTTTGTGCTCACTGACACATTTTTGTGTTGATTTTGATGTTTGCTTTGGATCCTTGTCCTGATGGAAGATCCAACCACAGCCCATTATAAGATTTACAGGAGATGGTTTAGATCAGGTTTAGATTTTTTTTAATTTGTGGATATTTGCTACAATACATGATACCATGTATCTGATTGATGTCCAGAACCTCCAGCAAAAAAAAAGCAAAAAAAAAGATTAACCAGCAAACCATGGGTTTGCTTCCAAAAAGCGTTAAACCCTTTACAGTATAAACACTATATATATATATATATATATATATATATATATATATATATATATATATATATATATATATATATATATATATATATATATATATATATATATATATATATATATATATATATATATATACATTACTTCAATGAAATTATAGATTTTTTCTATTTTTTACAATAAAAGTTCAAAAGGATATTTAGGATATTTAAGATTTTTTTAAATCATATTTATCAGAGGTGTCACTGAACTATACTGAAAAATTATATTTATTAATATTTTTGTGGTCTTTGGATGAAAGAAAGTCAAATGGGTTTGAATCAACATGAGTGTGAGTAAATAACCGAAATTAAATTTTTTGGGGAAAACAAACATTAAGCATGTACGCATTAAAACAAATATGTTCCATGCTGAGTTTAGAACTGTTTTCAAACATGAAAGCACAACAGAAGCAATATACCAACACAACTGCCTGTGGCAATGGAAAGTTGGTATAGCAGTGGATTTTATTTCCATTTATGGTAATTACTTCACAAGTGTTTGGAAAGCAACATTTCCATGATTTATTTAGTAGCATGTGAAATAATCATGCTTGCTTTTCTTTATTATTAACAGGGTGTTATGTAATTATTATAAGATAATGATTTTATTAATAGGTTGGACAGTTGCTCTGAGGTTTCGCATGGAAAACCACAGTTGATACCCTCCAGATATTGTTTTAATGCAGCTTGATCCAGTTATTTGCATTTGCATTTTTCATGTTTGTTCTGAGATCAGCACGCAAGACACATGAGAGCCTGTCCTTGTTGTAGTATTGTATCATATGTATTCAATATTCAAGTTCTTTTTCAGAAAACACACACACACACATGCACACATACAACACAACACGCACGCATGCACGCACACACAGGCTTTGTGAATGTTTCACTCGCCAAATCCACTCGCACTCCTGTCATGTTTCTGACAATCCTGTCTTTCCACTGCGTTACTGAGCATAAGCCACAGGATGAGGACAGGATTTTCATCAAATGTTTCCAACTAACTTGAATAGGCAAGAGGGTGCTCAATGTCTGATCCTTCCATATACATTCAAATCACAACTTTAAACGCTTCAATTCAATTTCAGTTAGCTGTCCCTGAGAATGACAAAAGGAGATTTAAACCATTGGATCTTTCTAAAGAGTGAAGCTAGGAATCAAACAAACAATCAGCTTTTTAAGTCATTGGGGAAAAATGCCTGCACCATCATGTTTGCTCTCGTTCTTAGGAGGACGAACAGTGGACAGTAAACCTCAACTGTACACTTAAGAGAAAACATGATAGTGCGGGCATTTCTCTGGATGACTCATTCTCAGGGACATCTGTCTGAAACTGAATTGAAGCATTTAAAATTGTGATTTGTTTAAAGTGTTTAACCCCTTAACTGTCACCGTCACACTTGCGGGCGATCTTTTTCATTGCCTTTTTTAAGTATTACATAGGCTATTAGTAAGCATTCATTCAGCAGGTATCATTCAGAAAGCTTACAAACTCAATTAAATCATTTGAATATACTCAGGGTTTCTACTGATACAAAGCCATAATCGCTGAACTAACCCTTTAAGTACAGTACATTTTATTTATAGTAAATTTAAACTCTATATTCCAAAGCATTCTTGAATTACAACCACGTTTGGATAGTGCATTTTCACTTTTTCTATTCTCAGTTAAGGGGTTAAAGTTGTGATTTGTTTGAAACATATAAAGTTGTGATTTAAATGTTTTGAGAACATTTAACATGCTAGAGACATAATAATCACTGCAATAATGATCCAATCAGACTCTTAAGCATTTGCCTATTTATATCCAAACATATATAATATTTATTTAATATATATTCTATATTTTAACAGGTAGTGTATGATATGATCATACACTGCCTGTTAAAATATAGAATATATATTAAATAAATATTATATATGTTTGGATTTAAATAGGCGGATGCTTAAGAGTGTGTATGTGTATGTACACTGTGTATGCCTCTTTTGAATAAATTATTTTCCAAACACATAAAGGCATGTAATTCCAGCTTGTAATAGCAATGGCCGCTGCTATTAACCAGGTGAACCTTGACCTATACCACAGTCTTTTCCATCGCTTCTAAAGGTCTTTTTTTTGTTCATAGTCCCTTGCTGCTTTTTTTTATCCATCACCTTTCTTTTCACTGCAATCAATCCTATTTTCCTCCTGGTTTCTGGGAAGCATCCAATTCAGTTGTCAAGAATGCACTAGGTTCTGAGATGAGAATGGTGATGGAGTCTGCACATAGCAGTGGGAGGCAGTCAGAGGTTGCCTCCATATTGAACTGTTTAACGGCTACCCTAGTATCCTCCCCATTGATCACACCACTGCGAGATAAATCTGCCTTAGGTTTGAACAGCGAGCGGGTCTATTTACCTGAGTTGATTGGCACCGTGAAAATTAAATGTTAATCTAGGCAGTGCTCGTCAGCCTGCCGTGTCTAAAAGCATGAAGCCGTGCCAGAGTTCTCACTGACTCCACTGTGGACTTGGAAACCATTAGCGTGATTACATTGGGAAAAAAAATCCTTCATTTCCCCAAAGGCCTCTGCCAAATGGCATAAAACTTGAATTCTATGCTACACACTAAAATGAAGAAAGGATACTAGAGAGATGAAATGAGAGATACCTAATTAGCAAACTGTGCTTGTAAATTGCAGTTATTTTCTTAAAAAAAAAAAAAAACCTAACATTGGAAACCCATGCCTTTACCAACATTTTTTTGCAAACTGTAAAAAAATGCACCTTACTGTAATGTACAAGTACATTTACTTTCCTGGTACACTTGATGCGGAGCGCTCTGGTACGAGTCATTTCAAACACTTAGTTAGCTTAGTAGGGGTGGGCAATAGCCTCAAAATTACATCACGATATTTCAAGAATATTTGCAATAACGATATTTATGACGATATCAAAAATAAATATAGAACAAAGTTTTATTGGTTATTGCAGCTGGTAGGCAGCAGCATTTATTATTTCATACAAAATAAAGGGAAAGTGTAAATCTATTGTCATAAGGTGGCAGCAGCAGCTCACACACAGCACGAGTCAAATGAAAGCAAAGAAGTCTAGTTATTAGTGTTTTCACTGGAAATCTAAAGTAAATCTATATCATAACATTTTAGTTTAACAATAACTAAATTAATTTATGCCATGTCTGAATATTCGATTCTGATTGGCTGGAAGGTATGCGATAAAATCGTTTTATGCACAGGTATCCAAGTCAGATGAATCATCGTTCTAATGGGATATTCCATAAGCACGCGCGCACAACACACACACACACACACACACACACACACACACACACACACACACACACACACACACACACACACACACACACACACACACACACACACACACATAGGCCTTACACACACGCGTGCATACAGAGGGTGGAGATCGCACGGCAGATTCAGGAGCACAGAAACTTGTTATCAACGACAGCCAAACGGCAGGGTTCCCAGAAAGCAATAGCCATCATTTCACGGTCTCGGTTAACCATAGACCCAAGTCCAGCTATGAGTTATCCGCTTCTATAGCCAAAATAACCTTGAATTTGGTTACATGTCATTTTTGCCAAAATAACTTGCAAAATGTAGGCAAAGTCAACAGTGATTGCAAGGCGTTTGTTTTTGTTTTGCTTACCATACCATCAACTATCTGATATTGCAAAATTCATCCCTTTTCCCAAAATACATGTAAGTGGTGAACTGGGAGAAGAATAGAGAAAACTTTATAGTCACTTACATTGTGTATCTGATATGAATAACACGTTGGTAAATTATATTTGATCAGATTTGTATTGCTGCTTTCATAGACACCAATAGCTATGTTTTCACCCACTGATTTTTATGCACATTTTGGGATATCGCATTAAAAAAATGCTGAATAATGTTGTCTGGGTATCACCAGATCAAGCTCAATTAAGATTCCACATTGGTCTGGGGAGTCTGCTCTGTATTCTCTACTGCACAAGAGGCGTGATAAACGAGCATTATTCAAATGACTCTGTACGCAATTGGATAATCCTTTAACCAATCAGACCACACGAGCTGTGATCAACAGGCAATCATCGTGTGATCATCGTGTTAAACCTGCCAATAGCGGGCGAGCTGGATAAACCAGTCTGTGATTGGATCCCGCAAAAGTGTAACAGAAGCAGTGTAAATTTATCTACAGGTTTGCCGGCAGATCAAATCAAATCGCCGGCAGATCAGACTGGGTTTACCCATTAAGATGTGCATAAATTCAAAAAATGTGCATAAAAAACGTATGCGCTCCTTTGAGTCTTATACATTTTCTACCTGATATGAAAACATGCACATAAACTACAATGGAAATGCATTTACCGAATAAATTCCTCAATGCGCATAATAAAAAAAAGAAAAAAAAAAGACTTTTGCGATGTAACAGCACGTGTACTAACATAATACATGTGATGTATTATGTTCTATTAAGCGCTTCATTATAATGTTCTATTAATACGTATTATGATGTATTAAGTATTATGTTCTCTTTGACTCACTGGATGGAAGCAGTGATGTATTCGCAAATGTTTTATGCGATAGCCTTTTGCAATTTTGTTCATAATACATTCGCAACTTTGGATGAAAACATAGCTATAGTGTGCATTTTAAAAACTCTAAATGTATCGTTTTACCGGTGCTTATTGTGTATTTAAATGTTTGAAACCTACAATAAACATTTGGTGGTTGAAAACACTAGTTGTGATATATGACTCATCACCAGCACCAGCCAAAAGCAAAAAATCTGTCGGTTACGTGACGTGATTGAACATTCTAAACCCCCATATGTGGGACTGTATCTTTTAAAAGGTTGATATGAAAAAATCACTTAATGCTCTTGACTGAATAACTTTAGTAGCTTTAATAAGAACACATTTCGGTAACACTTTACAATAAGGTTTCATTAGCTAGCATTACTTAATATATTAACTAACCAGAACTAACCATGACCAATACATTTGTAACTGTATTTGTTCATCAATGTTAACGTTAGTTCACACTTACATCAAATTAAATAGAGTAAAGATTATGCGTATTTGGCGTGCTGTCCGGGGGAGGGCTCCGGGCTCAGAATTTGGCCCAAACCCAGAGTACCCCCACCCCCTTCGTGATAGAGATACTCTAGAACTGGACTGGAGTGTATTATAGATTTTGTTGACATCTAATAAGAGTTTGTTAGAATCTTTGGTAGGGATGCTAAAATGAAAATGGTCAACAAAGAAGGTAAATCTGCTGTATATATACACACCTCTTATCGGTGATTAGCTTGATGTACTCCACTTTTGTTTAATTAGGTTTAATTATCTGCACGTGCTCCTCCCGAAATTTTGTTAATAAAAAATGAACTTAATAAAAATACAGCTGTTCATGGTTTGTTAATGTTATTTAACAGTGCATTAACTAATGTTCATTTAAAAAAAAAAAAAAGTATTAGTAAATGTTGAAATTAACATTAACAAAGATTAATAAATGCTTTATAAGTGCAGTTTATTATTAGTTAATGTTAACTAATGTAGTTAACTTAGCCTGACAAGCCAGACCCACATCAAGATGTTTGGTCTGGAAACTCACCATTGACAGGACAGGACTAGCTGAAGCTAGTAAACATGTGAAGATTAAACTTTCGCCGTATCCGGTCGGCAAAACTCCGAACACATCTTCCCTTCTTAAGAATGACTTCAGTGCCGTTCTTTGTTCTTTTCTCAGAGAAAAGTTCTCTGTTCTTTTTCCGCCGTTCGCCAGTTTCTGTGTTTACTAGTAGCACGCAAGCGCAACTCTGCCGTCATTATGTTAAGCCCCGCCCACCGACTCTATACACAATGGGATTGGCCCAACCAGAGTTTGGTTTTTATAGCTCAGAAGTGTATTGAGAGTTACTAGATGACACTCGCGGCAGATTAGATTTGCTGCCGCTAGGATGCGTATAGATTTCTGGGCTATAGTTAACTATGAACCTTATTGTAAAGTATTACCCAAATTTCTTACTTGCTGGTGTTAAATGCTCTGGCGAGGAAATAAACATGGCGGACTGTGTACAGCTCACCCAGAGCGGAGTCGTGACCTTACTTTGCATAGAAACTGCAAAGAGTTTATTCTTTGACACTGCTTATGATTTATGAGGGTTAAAAAAAAGTGGTTGGATTTTTACCGTCATAGTCTATCATTGCCGACAGACACATCCTGTGCGTATCTAAAAATCCTCAAAAACACCTATGCTATATGGCACTAAACTCACCCAGATTAATGCTGTTTACCCTGCATCTCTTCCCAGAATGCAATGTCTCTCTTCAGGATGCTTACAGGCTACTTCATGCTGTCTCAGTCGTCCACCTGCAAAACTCCGTCGTCACGGCGGAGTGCTAAGCCCCCCATTTCCAATGGAAATTTCGCTTCTTATTCACAGTGCAGCTGTGACGGCTGGCCTACTTTGAAAAATGATGAGAGCAGGAGCTCTCACAGAAAGAGCCAATTTTCCATTTACACCTGGGCTATGACAATCCCGATGACCCTCTGATCATTCAGTCGGTCACTCATTGTCCTTTAAATAAGCCTCTTTGTCTCAATACTTCATGACGCTTTCCTTTTTCACATTAGCCAGGCTTGTGGATTCTGTGCAAATTATTCTTTTTGAGGTCAAGGGGCTTTTGACAATAATGCTGATTAGTACTGCCCGATGAAACTATAGCACTTTTATTAAATAACAGGGTTCTGATTAGCTAATGAGGCTTCTAAGAAGTAAAAGAGGGCCAGCGCTTCTGCAAAGGGCTAATGCTGGACAGCACCACTCGTGCTCGATAACATTTGGCTCATTAGGAGTGAATTAAAAACAGACCCAGCTGTGGTCAGCTTGTCTTATTTACATCTCACACGGAGCGAGGTGGCTTGGTTATTATGAGCCACATTTGTTCATGTTTTTTGGCGGTAATATATTCCATAATAATTTTCAGTGATGCTGATGGTCCCTTTTATTGTTTAGTTTAGCCTTCATCATATTACACAGTAAATCATATGCTCTGCGAATCGTATGCAAGTGTCATGCTTCAGGCTGTTGTTGACAGTAATGTGGACCGCTGACTTCAATGATGAAAATTACCTCAGAGGCGTGATATTTATGTCTTTTCGTTTTATTGTTCCTCTTCACATCAGTAAACTAAATAAATGAGAATGTAAAGCGGGCAGAGGTGTGATAAAATTGTCCCCTAACCTCCCCCCCTCCAGGCACTTGGAGGATGACATAAACAATCTATGCATTCCCACTTCAGGCTTCCAGAGATGTTCTGTGTAGGACGTGTTGTTCACACATTTAAAAGTCACTCTATTTTACCGTGTAATGTGAAAATCACAAGTAGCTTGACCGGTCAAGGGCATCACGCTGTTCAGTGAGCGTGCATAGTATAGGCAGGCGAGATGCATGGATAATGCATCGCACAAAGGTCTTCGAAAGCCATATAATGTGTAAAACTAAAAAGCATGGGCTGCCATGTTCCATATGTCAGTTCAATCAAGAAAAGCAGGCCCTTTAAACGTACGGCATGTCGCGGTAACTGATTGTAACTGACAAGACAATGAAGCAGATAACGGGAAGAGAGGTGTGTGTGTTTGCACTTGTGCCAGAGCTGGTTACTGAGATGATTTGTTTGATGGAAAACAAAATTAAGGCTTAACTTACCCAGTCAGGTAACCGGATGAGTCGCGGGAGACACTTATCAGACGACAGATTACAATCAGGAAGCCAGTCCTATCCTGAAGGACAAAAAACAACAGGTTTTTTGTTTGTTTAAGATTGTTAATTTAGCTAAACAAAGTAGCTCTGGGTATAGGCTTGTAAATGTGCCATGCAAGCTTATTAAGAATGCAGATGCTCTTAGGCATTAACAAGCACAGTTTTACAGTCAGCTGGCCATACACTTTCCAGCATCTATGATCATTAGGCAATTTGACAAGACCCCTTAGACAACATGACCCTTTTAAAACGTGGCAATAAACTGTACACTGTAAATTTAAAAAAAAAAAAAAAAGTTACCTGGTTGCCTTAAAATTTTGAGTTCATTGAAAGTAAAAATTTGAGTTAATACAATGACAATCTAAAACCTTTATTAAAATATTATTAAAAGATTTTGTAAGCATTTTGGGTAACTGTGTGTGTTTTATTTGTGATGACACAGTGAACATGCCAAATTGTGCTATTTTCATGATTTATCATTTTTTTATGTGGTTCAGATACAATAATATTTTGAGTTTCTATTTATTAAACAAATTTCCTTCATTGTATCAACTCAAATTTTTTATTTCAATAAACTCAAAATTTTAAGGCAACCAGGTTACTTATTTCTTAAGTTAAACCAACATGTAGCTCTAGCAAAGCAAGTTAAGTATAAATTTGAAAAAAAAAAAGTATTTATTTATGCAAAATACGCTTATTTATTAAAGCTACTAAACCCATTACTTACCCCTTACTTAGTGACCCAGGACGTCATTCAATACCCTCCTCCTCGCTCATTTTTCAATTAGACATCAACCTTCTTATATTCCTCAATCAATTCATAATATACAGTATAACAAGAAAAATCATATAGAGTTTGCTAACAACTCGAGGTGTATAACAGTGTAAGTATATATATTTTTTCCAGCATAACAATATTTGAATCTTTGATGACAATAAATGCAATATCTGACACACAATGATGAAGTGACATTTCACTCATAGTTACTGCAGGCAGAAAACAAAAGAATAGGAAGTATCATCAGCAAAACTTGAAATGGCACGGCGATTTACTGCAGAGCACAATTAAAAAATATTAGTGCCACTGTGGATGTGGCAAAGAAGCTGTCAGTGATCAAAATATAGAATTTGAAGATGTTGAAAAATTCTTTGATAAAAAATATGATGCTGAATGTACTGGAAAATGAGCTCTGAGGAGGACAGTGATGATGGTATAAACCATCTGCTCAAACTATGCAAAATATGCTTTATTTTATGCCTCTGTAATTGTTACTCTAATATTAGAAGAGTTTTGTATTTTTGTGACAGATAGAGATCCGTTTTAGATACAGACCTGGGTCTATAATATGTAATAATGATTGGTGAAACATTCATGAATTTAAGGGTTAAATGATTGAATTGGCTTAATTAAATCCTGGCTATATCTAAGCCCTGTTTGTAAAGTATAGCGTGAAGCGGACTCCTTGTCATTTCTTACAACAAAAAAACAGAACAGTGTGACAGGGTGTACAGCAAACAAGCTAAAAAACAAAGAACTAAGTTTTTATAAGCTGTCAACACCCCCCCCCCCCCCCCCAAAAAAAAAGGAAGATTGGGTAAATTGTGGGATACTGACACTCAGTATGCCTTAGTATGCCTATGTGTTCAGTAAACAGTTTGTCACTGTTAAGTCAAATACCCAAATGTCAGTTTTATTATTATATTTCCTGTCGCTGATTACGTTCCCCTCCAGTGGGTGTAGTTCTCAGTGTAATATAACGTTGCGCTCAAATGCCTGTATCCACTTTTGTGTCCTCGTTTTTTGGGTCAGCAGCTTATAAAAACTTCTGAGTTTTTGGTTCTGTTTATTTGTTTAGCTTGTTTGCTGTGCACCTTGTCACATATCAGCTTTTAGACATTATTCTGTTTTTTGTTATAAGTAAAAAAATGACAGGGAGGCCGCCTCACTCAATACAAAGTCAATGGAGACTGTTTGATTGTTTTCCCCCCTGGTGGGCATGGTTTTGCTCAGTGTGATTGGGATAAACTCCTGATTTCAGTTCAAATAAAAGCTGTTCTTTTGTACTTTCTATGTTCTTTTGTATCACCTGATATAAGAGCATATATGTTTTAGCATCCAAAGATTGACACACCTTACTTTTAAATGAAGACACTTACATATTCAAAATTACACTGCAGTGGGAAGCGACAAAGCTGAGTCTGCAAACCCAGAACTGTGGGCTAAAAACTCATAATTAAAATCCAAGTTTCCTGTTGTGCTGAGGCCCCATGGGAATCCATATCAGTATATGAGAAGCACCCTGTCTAAGTAGCTCAGATAAATACTATTATCATTGCAAAATGGGCTGAGTCACATTCTCCATGCTAGTTAGAGATGAAGATACACTCTGTAATTTTCAAATTAATCCAAGCGGCTGACGACTGAGCTGCTCTCGGATGATGCTGAATTAAACTGAACAACATTGTGGCCATCCTTCGGGAGTCCAATATTCCTGGCATTCAAATGCATGAATCTTCCACAAGGTCAACAAGATAGCTACAGGCATTGTGGGCTGTGAATTATACTGAAATATGAATTTCAGTACAGATGCAAATTGCATTCAGCAGAGTAGACAAAAGTTTCAAGAAAGATACACAGTAGTTAGTAAAAAAAGCAGCAAGTTTACTTTTCTCCAGAGGAGCCTGGTCTTGTCAGCACTGATAATGAATGCCACATTCTGCGGTGGTATCGGTTTGGCATTAAGGGACTGGAAGGGAGTGGCATCTTACGCTTCCTGGGAGGTAGATGAAAGGATAATAAGGGCCAGTCGGGAGGGCGATGTACGAGAAATTGTTGCTTGGTGTGATGCATTCAATAGCTCGTAAAAACACCTACAGATACACTTGCACACACAAGCATGTGTTAATTAACACCTGTCTCTGACTCCTGAGAAATGAAAATATGGCAAATTCACTTTACTGAAAGCTTTCCAATCAAATGAGGATAATTAAATAAGAACGTAATGTAATTATGTCAAAAGTAAATAAAAAATAAATAAAAAAACCTGCACAACTGAGCTGTCACAATATTCCCAATATCAAAACTTCAAACCTCAGGGCCTGGACAGCTTGCATTTCTTGACGGTACAATAAATTCCATATCGGGAGATTTTACACGGAGAATGTAAGGCCATCTGTTTGGAAACTGAAGCTCAGCAGAAGTTAGGTGACATATCAGGACAATCCACAGTTTTGTAAAGAGGAATGGTGCACAATTTGTCTTGAGACGGTTGCGCAGGGGTTCACATACTTTTCTGTCATGCATTTGAAATGTTTACACAGACAGTATGTTCGATAAAGGCATGAAAATGCATCCTTTTTTTCGTGTGAATTTTTGTAAGAAGATTCTGTTGTTACTTAACTGAAGCTCAGATCAAAAAGTATCACCTGTTTATACAGAAATGTACAGTAAATCCGTAGGTTCACATGCAGTAGAACGACTGTCGAAAAGCAATATTTACCTTTGGAAAGTGTCATGTGCATTTCAAAGGTCTGACAATATTTCTGCTTTGTCACTCCATCAGCCTCCTTTTCCTCTCCTCATCTGCTTGTCAGTCACACCTGAATCTGTCCTTCACAAAGCCCCAGTTCTATCTCCACCTCCCCATCTCCTCTGCCTGCTTGCTCCTGTGGGTTGGCTAATGGAAAGCATGTTGGTTGTGGTTAAATCTCCACAGGTGGCAGAATTAAGTGATGCGACACACGGCTCAGCAGCCACCTCACAATACCGATTCAATTGCTGTTCAGTTCAAGATGAAATTCAGATAGCCGTGTAGCGGTTTCATTTCCTGGTGGGTTCTTGCTGCATCTGGTGCTGAACGTCCTGTAAGGCTCAACAAAAATATGATTGCAACTTTTACATATTCTGTCCACCTCCCGTGTTGTTTGAGCGTGTAATCTGTGAGCTCCTGGAGAGAAACCTCCAGAGACTCAATTTGCACAAATCTAAAAAATCTTTTTAATATAGATGTGATATGTTTCACTGGAGCACTCCTTTGCTTTTTTATTTTGAGTAAAGAATAATCGAGCCTTGCCTACAGCCCGAGATGCTGGGATAGGCTCCAGCACCCCGCGACCAATTGCTTTGAAAAATAGATGGATGGAATAATTGATGCACAAATGAATGCACATTCGAGTGGCTGCTATACCTCAGGTCAGAATTAATTTACACAAATTCAATGGTTTAGAGTCAATTGTTGCGGAATCTATAAGCTACTCATAATTTGAAGTAGGCCTATTGAAAATAAGCAACCATTGAAAAAGTAACTGTAACATTGACAAATATAAATTTTGACCAAATTAAATTCACGTTTAAACATTATAATTTGCCAGATCCATTTGGACGAACTGGACTTCAGGATGCATAGGTCTTTGAAAGAGACAATTTTTAAGAGTCATTTATTAGTCAGATGGCAGCGTTACAAATACAATGTGAGATTAGAAAACTTTGTACAGTCTTTGATTGTTTAAAGTTGGCATGAAACGGAAGTCGCCATATCCTTCTCTTACTTGGCTTCTCAACCAACAAAAAAAATTATTGTCCATTAAAGATTACAAGGGCACATGAATGAAAAAAAAAGATTGCTATAAAATGTAAAACAAATATTTAAAAAATATGTTACCTGGTTGCCTTAAAATTTTGAGTTCATTGAAACTAAAAAAAATGGGTTAATACAATGAACATTTTTGAGAATCGACAAACTTTATTCAAATATTATAAAAGATTTTGTAAGCATATTGGGTAATTGTGTGTGTTTTATTTCTGATGACGCAGTGACACATGCCAAATTGTGTTATTTTCTTCATTTTTTTATGTGGTTCAGATACAATAATATTTTGAGTTTCTATTTATTAAACAAATTTCCTTCATTGTATCAACTCAAATTTTTAATTTCAATAAACTCAACATTTTAAGGCAACCAGGTTACTTACTTTTTTAAGTTAAACCAACAATATTTTTTACAGTGTGCTTTCCTTTCCAGGGGCCTATTTTAATGGTCTAAGTACATTGTCTGAAGCGAATGGTGGAGAGGCACTTAGGGCGTGTCCAAATCCCCTTTTCGCCTGAACACACATCGTTTTCAGACCAGCACGCATGGGCGAACAGATGGGCGTAATTGCATTTGCTATTTAAATAACTGGACAAAAAAAAGGATAACTGCGCCAGGCTGAAATTAACAAAAAACACTTGAGTTGCAAGTTCTACACAAGATAACTCTCTTCAACACAAGAACCCCATTCAACACTTAGTACTGTAACGCTTTTAATTATTATTCATGATATTTTTATGAAATGCTATGCAGAAAATCACCCTATTTCGCAAAAGAAATCATGCTGAACCCTGTGACAGTCCTACGTTAAAGTCTCTGTATAAACCATAGACTGTAAAAAAAGTTAAATTGCATGAATTGTCAAGGATCAGGAAGTGGAGGACCCAGATGCAGAGTGAACAAAAGGACAGTTTATTAAAGAGACAGATCAACAAGACACAAGAGGGTAGTGGATGAGTGACAGTCCAAACACCAGGGCAGGGGACAGACACCACGACGACAGGCAGGGGAGGATGACCACTGAGACCAGTCCAGGCAGCCAATGAACTTGACGACAGCTCGTGAGGCAACACCAGGCAGGGCGATGGTGGACCAATCCAGGCAGGAACCAGGGGCTTGGTCTCACAGAATCAGCTCCCTACTTGGCTGAGAGGCAGTGGAGACAGCGGCCAGGGAAAAACTTAGGACAGAAAACAACACAGGACAGACACACACACACACACACACGACAAGACTCTAGACAAGACAACAAGAAACAACAGACACTACAAACTGACTAAATTAAACAAAAACCTAAATAATAACTGGAGCTAGAAAACTAGGAAAAATAAAACAAAACCAATCTCTATAAAAAGACTGAACTGCCAAATAAGAGGAACAGGAAAAATAAAAAGGTAAGCTATCAAAACCAAGAAAACTAAACAATAAGGCTAAAGAGAAATGCCAAAATAAAACCTGGAGAAAATGAGCTAAATAAAGACAGAAACTACACTAGACTCAAAAACTCAGGAACAAAGAAAAAAACTGAAAATAAATGCAAAGCTAGAAAAACAGGAGACACTAAAACTAGAAAAGGCTAGACTAAGCTAGACAAGGAGCTAGAGACATGTACGCACAAGCAAACGCTCACAAACATACACAACGAACCAGCAAAGACATGAGGGAAGGTAGCACAATATAAAGGGACCAGAGCACATGAGGAACAGGTGAGCACAATTAGTGAAACGAGGACTAGACCAGACTAAACAAGGGGGCGTGGTAACAGCAAACAAGGAGGTAGGACAAGAGGAACACATGACAAACACAGAGAGAGACAGATCCATGCACTAAGACACAACACAAACATAGAAACATTAAACAAAGACAAAACAGACAGAGCTGCCAGGGCAGAACCCTGACATGAATAGTGTACACTGTAAAAAAAATGTGTTGGTTTTTGTTGGTTTAACTTTAAAAATGTAAGCAACCTGGTTGCCTTAAAATGTTGAGTTTACTGAAATTAAAAATTTGAATTGATACAAGGAAATTTGTTTAATAAATAGAAACTCGAAATATTATTGTATCTGAACCACATAAAAAAATGTGATAAATCATGAAAATAGCACTATTTGGCATGTTTCACTGCGTTATCAGAAATAAAACACACACAATTTCCCAAAATGCTTACAAAATCTTTTAATAATATTCTAATAAAGGTTGTCGAATCTCAAAGTGTTCATTGTATTAACTCAAAATTTTAATTTCAATGAACTCAAAATTTTGAGGCAACCAGGTAACTTTTTTTCTAAAAAATTTTTTACAGTGTAATGTATAATATACAGTAGGCTATGTATAAACAGTGAAACACAAAGTAGCCATGCATCTTTTTTGTTTAGCCAAGCATTTTACTCTATCAAGATGAACAAACCCAGATCTTGCACAATTTGTATGTATTTTATGAGGTGGCTAATTCATACAAATTTGTATTACCTCACACGAATTTGTACTTTAACCATGTATTTATGGAAAATTAGAGTGCTGTGGTATAGGCTTACTACTCTGTTTACACTAAATGAGATTCAATTAGCTACTGAAGTAAATAAATGTATTTTATCTGTGTGCTCAATGACAAGGTTGCTTCATTGAATAGGAAACTATAGCTCTCCTTTCCATTATTTCAAACAAACATCCTTTGCAACAAGCCAAATTTATGTTTTTGTTGTTCTAAAATTGATTATTATACTTTTGTGCCCACTACTCTATTATTTTCTAGGATTACAGACCTATTGTTTTTTAGCTCTATTAAATGTTTTTTTAAGGGTGCAAACAAAAAGTGGAAGCTTGATTATTGCCTTTTATCTGATGTTTGATTTTGTTTTTGTGTTTGGATGGTTGTTCGAGTAGGCACCTGCTTTTTTGACAGGAGTAACTTGTTTGGTCTCCCAGTGCATCATGGTTAATAAGTTAGTGATATATCATTGTCATTGCACACAAAGTCAATACATTATCCAAATTATTACATGACTACTTTGCTAAACAAATAAATGGACATACATTTTTTATTTGAATTGACAGTATTTTATGACAAGAAAGAGACTCACCAAGATATTGAGATACATAAAAATAAGAATTGTGTTCTGAGGTCTTAATACAAAATATATTTTTAAACCAATCAGAACCAAGTATTATAGAAAGCCATGTAATATTGTCCATGTTCACACAACAGCAGAATACGGTTGTCAGCCATTTATTTAAGTCCTTAAAGGGTTAGTTCACCTAAAAAATAATTTCTGTCATTAAGTACTCACCCTTAAGTTGTTCCAAATCTGTAAGACATTCATTAATGTTCAGAGCAGAAATGAAGATCTTTTTGATGAAATATGAGAACTTTCTGTCCCTCCATTGACAGCTACGCAACTACCACTTTTTGACACCTTAAAAAAAGTTGAGGGTGGAGGGGTGGAGGGGTGAAACACTCTCAATCTCATGTCAATCTTGAGTACCTATAGAGTAGTAATGAATCCTTCATGTCTCCGAAAAGTCTTTAGTTTTATTATACTTATAAAAGAAATATAGGCTGTACCGAGTATTTCCGAAAAAAACGAGCGGCTGAGGCGTATCATGTGGGCGGATCTAAAGAATGACGAGCGCATACAAAGAGGTGACGTCCTCAAGCGTGATCAATGTCACCCTAAACTTGAGAATCTGAAACCATTATGTTCACAGCCCACATGCTTAGTGAACAAGCAACTGTTGTTGGAAGCCAAGGCATTCATCTCTCTTTGGGGGCTTGCAGTCATTTGGATGGATGGATGGTGCTCTGCACTTATGCCAGTGTTATTCTGAAGTCAAGCACCCCATTCAGCCGGTGTGGGAGGTGAGCATTGTTGGCTCTCAGCCAAACAAGTTTTACTCTTCCATCTGGCCTGTCATTGTGATGTAGACACTCTTGTGTAACATCAGCGGGATGGATTCTGAAGAGTGTCTGCTGGTATGCTGTAAAGAGTTCACGAGGGACTTGACATCTGGACTTGTCACAGAGCTCTGCCATCATTGAATTGCAATGAAAATACTGAATATAGCAGGATAAACCACTCTGCCAATTTGTCTGTAGTATTTCTAATATATTAGATATTTGTCAAGTTATAATACATTTCATTACCATTATAAAACTTTATATAATGTTTAATTCGTTATGAGTTTGAGTGTATAACATTTTATCCTTGGTAAACAAAAGATACTTTTAACAACTTTGAATCTCCACTCCTCAAAATACTTGAGCCTATAACCTAAAAAAAAAAAAAAAAAATCAATGAAGAGAATTTTGCTTTGCCGGCTGAGGTCTTTTGGAGCAAGAAAACAAATTATTTTACTATTTTTTCATATGTCTGTGATTGAGTGTTTTGCAGTCCTGCAATTGTATGGTACACGAGTTTGTCTGTCAGCTTAAAAACAAAGTTGTTAAAACTGTTTTCTAAGATTATAGCTCAACCACTTCAAAAAGTATATGATTTATCTCATCATAAAAACATTGTAAGGCAGTTATGATAAGCCAGGAAGTCGAAACTGAATCATGTGTTGCCTAATGAATGAATACTTTTACCGTCCAATCGGCAGAACAAGATCTCAAGATATTATCAAATTAGATTAAAGTGTTCCTTCGTAAATCAAGCTGTTTAAGAGTTGAATAAGCTACATACAAATTAAACCTATAGTGGGATTTTTGATTACATTTCTTTATTTCCCCTTCTATGTGATTGTAAAGGTCTTGTTTATGTGGTATGGTTTTTGTAAGTGTGAATGAACTTATTGTAATGCAAGACAAATTTCAGACTTTGTCTGACAATAAATATATCATATCATATCATATCATATCATATCATATCATATCATATCATATCATATCATATCATATCATATCATATCAAATCATATCAGTCATAAGAATCTCTATCATATATCAATTATATAATAATTTATGTGAACACAAACATTTTTAAAAATAAAAAATAAAAGGATTCCTCTCTGGAGAAGCTTTCAGTCTTTTTGCTCACAAATTCCACCATGTAAATAGCAAATCCGCCATGGTGCAAGCGCAACTGGCTTTTAAAGGGAATGGGAGATCAGACTGATTGGTTTATTGCACATTATGCCCAAAACACGCCCCTTTGACTTTTTAAAGGGGTGGTTGATTATGATTTCACTTTTTTTGTTAAACTTTAGTTAGTGTAATGTTAGCCTGGCTCCGCCCTCCTACGTACTTCTGCTCAATTTTCATTTTCCTTAAGTACACGGTCTGGGATTGAGTTGTAGTTCAGTAATGGCGGCAGAGAAAGATGCGAACGAAACCATTCATTCCATTGAGGCACCGCTGGCGAATATCCAGAAGTTAAAGCTGGAGCAAGAATAATATTTGCCGAGGTTTGTTGGTGGCCCTCCTCCCCAACTGGGTGAATTCGGGAAAAGTTTGAAAAATAATGAAGTTATAAGTTGAAAATAATGATGTTAGACTGCACCACATAAACACAATCAAGCCTTCGAAAAAACCCTTTTGGACCATGCGCCAGGTGAGCAGACAATTTTTAAAACTAGCAAAAGTGGATTCAGACATCTGTGCCATGCACTTTAGACCATGAGCTCAAATCATTAAAATAGGGTCCCATATCTTATATAATATTATACTATATGTAAAGAGTAACATTTTCAATTATGAGAATGGATGCCTAGTAAAAAGTCCAGTGTATAGATGCTTGCTGGATTCCACTAATTGCTTCTTGCAGCTGTATTTATTATTACTTTTCCTAATTTTGAACAGCTATAACTTTTATTCTTTATGTTGGCAACTCACTAAACTTTGTATATGTGAAGTGTCTACAGCTAATTACATTTTATGTAATTTTCGGTGGGGTGGAACGTACGGTTGCCTAGCAACTAGCTATTTAATTTGCAATATTCAAAACTTCAGACCACTCCTCATGGGGAACCAATTTGCCTCAAGGACCCAAAAGTTATACGATTGCATTTTCAGTATTCTACATATAAAACCCTTAAAGGTCATCTTGTCATGAACCATTCATTCAATGAGTCTTAGATTTTTTTTAGACATTCTGCTAATTACTTCTTGCAGCTGAATATATTTATTTTTAAATGCACATGAACTGATGTTTTAAGAATTCCTAGATTTATTTGAGTGGTATTATATAAATAGCAGTGCCATTTTAACAAACCACAGAATAAGTCTGACAATAAGACTGGACAGCATCACAATAACAATTGACCACTATAGGTCCAAATCATCTTTGTAAAATAATTATTTGCTGACAGAGCATCTGTTTTTTTGTTTGTTTGTTTTTTGGTGGCAGCTGTTGTGTGTGTGTGTGTGTGTGTGTGTGTTTGGTTTTCCCTAATGAGCATCACTGGTGACCTCTAGCTAATCCCTCCCAATATGGAGTTCTGCCATAACAGGGAAAAGTTATATATGCTGTATTTGCTGGTTTAGCAGTCTGCTCAGCTGTGAAATAGACCTTAAACTGTGAGCAATTACTTCTTAATAAGCCCACTGCTTCATCCCAGCAGACCCGCAGAGATAATTAATAAATAAAATTTCTAATTACCAAATTCTGGTAGGCTGTTTGCATATTTGAAATTAACTGCAGAAATTTTCAATCTGGCATTCGTATATACGTACATTCACTCAGAGTTGAGAAATAAGCGTTGAGAGGCTCCAGGTTCTCCCTTCCTCTGCTACTTTCATTTTCTGCTTGTACGGAATCAAAATCCATTTATCTTTGTGTGCCTAGCAGAAAAGAGCAGTAAATGATTATCCGAGGGCATGTGTGTGCATATGAAACCCACATACAGTGAGTGTGCACATTCTAGAACTTCTACGATCCTCTGTTTTTTACAGATCTTTGTTCCCACTCTGGCCAATTAGCAGGAATCTTATTCTATATGCGTCTTCACGAGGGCAGTACATCACTGTCGTTCATGGATGCAGAATGAGCGCAGAGCTGAAAACTTGGGATATATCTCCTCCTGCCAGATCCCTGTTTTTGGCAGGCCATCTCATAGGGGCTGAATCATTCGATTACTTCACATTTCTGTAGTGGCATCTTCCAACTGAGTGGGTAATGAAAAACATTCATTTCAAATGCCTGTTTTTATTCCTTTATATTTGTTATTATCTATTGTTTATCTCTAACAGTCAGTGTCTTTTCTCTTGTAGTGTCCTTTTTATTCTGAAACCTGTTAAAAAACGTTTTTTTCTTTTTTCCTTTGAGTCGTCTATGTCATTGCTCTTCTACTTTTTATTCTTCTTGTTGCCATGGAGTCATTGGAGAGCACAAAACAGAGGGGCAGATATTCAAACGATGACAGCATTCACCCTGGTGTATTGCTGCTCTTTTTCTGAGCTTTTTTTAATGTAGTTCTTCATAAGAACTTCTCCACTTTCTGTTGTTCACACTTCACATGTTTGTGCTGTGTTCATGGAAGTGTCTTTGGGCCAATCATGCACCCGGCACAATGTGGCATCAGACGCGACGCAAGTGTTTTTTTGCTGGTTTCATCCTGATGCAGGTATCATTTTCACGTTCTGCGCCACATTGGTTAAATAGCAAATGCATCTGCACCCATTTGTGTGCCCATGGGCATGCTGGTCTGAAAATGAGGTGTGTTCAGGTGCATTGTTATTTTGAGCCAACTGAAAATGCCTTTGTTTAGAAGAGGCGCTCTCTAGCGGACAGAAAAGTTAGTCCGCTAGAGACTAACCAAGTAATAAAGATTTTTTAATGGTTTTAGTTAACTATTACAACCCTAACGCTTATTGAATTATGTGTCAAATACTGCTCTTATAGTCTTTCCTTCTGACTACGAACTAAATGTGAATGATATTAAATGCAGTTAATTTTGTAACCAAAAATGTATAATGTGTGACTTTTAATTATAAATAAGTCTTTGAATAATACTGGCAATGAACGAACCCATGCCCTCCTTCATCTTTGGCAAAAAAAGTACAATCTGTGGGACCTAGTGCAGACGGTCTCAAAAAAAGTCCACCATGCCTGTATCTTGGCCAGCAATTGTGCTGGAGGATCTACACATGATAAATGGTGCCACAACATGGACGACTGTATAAGTTGTCATCACTACTGTACAACCTCTAAAAGACATGTGTGGCAAGATCCATTTCCATTTTTTAAGATGTCCTTCAACTTTTACTTCTTGTCAATGGCAACTTGGGCAAAAAAAACGATCATGTTAGATAGAGCTGACTTTTTCTTTTTTTTAGAACTTTAAAATGTTCTCCTCCTTCTGTGGAGTCTGCCGAATCTTGCAGATTCACTAGTTCACTCTCCAAAGCTTTCATAGAACTAGTCATGTCCCTTGTGACATTGACTGTTACAATATAGGCACAGCTGTTTTATCTTACCCTTCCCTTTGTTCCACCACTGTTGTAAAAAAATGTGTATTCAGATTTGGTTCTGTATAGCCACTCCAAACAACTTAAAAGCATTGTTGAAAACACTAACAGAAAGTAAGGACATATTGTTGAAAACATCCACACGTAACCTCGGCTCTGTTTCGACTTCTCTTCTCAGGACTCCCAGAACCAAATTCCGTACTGTGGGAGATCGGGCCTTCTGCTCAGCAGCCCCCAGTTTGTGGAATGCTCTCCCTGACCACATGCAGACCCCACAGACTGTAGATGCTTTTAATTAAAACCTACCTTTTTAAGCAGAGCTTTTGATTGATTTGATTTGTTACCTCTTACCTTTTCTATGTACTAAAAACACTTTACATATAAGGGAGGAATCTCCTCAACCACCACCAATGTGCAGTATCCACCTGGATGATGCGAAGACAGCCATACACTTAAAAAAGCCAAGAGTCAAACTGCCCAACTGCCAAACATTGTCAATAAAACATCAACATCTAAACCTCTTTTAACTCTCAATAAGAGCTTCTGTAGATGTACAGTATGACAAGAATAATCAAGGAGTTGTCTAATCCTCTGCTGAGATCTTCAGAGATTTAATGTCTTCTTTTATCTTCAGTTGATTTCATCTAAGGCTGTGGCTGAAGTCAGTTGTAATTCTTGTGTTTCTCTTTTCTTCAGTGATTCTGCTCATTATCATCAGGTGTTCATCATTAATGGTTAATCATCACTTAATTAATCTCTTAACTCACTGTGGAGTGGGACCAAATACACTCTGAGTAGTGTTTTAACACTGGGGATTTTGCTGTGTATTGCGCCAGAACGCCCACCACACACCAGCTTATTGCTGGAGAATAAACAGAACGATGAAGCCAATCGGTATATGAGGATTATAGGAGGCCGTGAAGAAAGGCCAATGGGCACATTTGGCAGATGCAAAATCAACTTGGTTGATAATTTGGAAAGATCAGCATCCATCAAAACATCTTCCCCATTAAAACAACACTGACTCGTGGTGTGACCAATATTTAGGTCTGCTCCAACGTCATCTTGCACTTTTTGTTCACTCGCTAAATCTTTCATCACCACGTTTCACATCTCAGTTTTCTTTCTGCACAATATCATGCGGTTTGTCCGGTAAAGAGACTACTCAGCTACTGCTCTCTGTCCAGCTCTCAGCTACTGATGGGAATCATCTTTATCGGAGATACTAATTTTCCTTGTCTCCCCAGCTCTTTTTCCAAAAGCTAATTTTTCAGAAACGGGGGTACATTCGAAACGATGACTGTCTTGGCAGGACTTACTAGTGACAAAACTGGTTGAATCACAAGTCCCTTCTCAAATAACTGGTTTAACTTTGTCCACATTGTCTAGAAATATCACCATGGCACTATTTATACTAAATAGTACTATACTATACTAGCCTTTTAAACTCTGTGGACCCTGTACAGGGACGGGATTGGGAATTGGGATTGGGAGGGGGAAGGGATAAAGGGGGGTCATCCCTTCAGACATGACACAGACGAACTTCTTTTTTCCACTATTTTCTGTAATTTAGTGGAAATAGCCAAACTGTCTGCAGGTTCCTATAACACATAGGGCCTGAGTTACACACTTTCAAAAATGAATTTATGGGGGAAAAAAATCAAAAAGCGGCTACTTTTTTGGGGGGCTTATTACAGCTTAGACAACATATACTTACATGTTTGGCCCTGAGTGTAAAAAATGTCCCTGAGTGTAAGAGGCTAGAAGCAGATTTAACACTCTCATAACCAACAATTTCACCTACTGCCAGACTACACTTTTCAACCCGTCAGGCAGAGACAGCTTAATAGCGCGTCGGCGCATAAGTTTGTGTAAACTAAACTGTGTACTCTTGCACCCATGCTGACCAACCACCACCTTCGTATAACAAAAAAATAAAAATAAAACCCAACCAAACACTTCTCTAACAAATACCACACAAACATCAACAAAGAAACAAAGAGTTTAGGAAAAAAGAGGATTAGAAAACTCATAATCTTCAACAACACGCTCTGAGCAGCACTCACCACACTCACTCCCATCACAGAGAGAGAGAGAGAGAGAGAGAGAGAGAGAGAGAGAGAGAGAGAGAGAGAGAGAGAGAGAGAGAGAGAGAGAGAAAGAGAGAAAGAGAGAGGAGAATTTAATGCATGGACAAACTTTTGCAATTAAATAGAAGTAAAATGAATGTTTTACTACATCACATTTGCACAGAGACTAATGTAGCATTGCACATTCGTCTACGGTATGCAACAGTCGCAAGAATTAGCACACTTTTTTTTGTAATTTTGTATTATTATAGCAATCATCATAATTTTCTTGTACAGTACACCCAGTAATCTGGATGAAAAATTGGCAACTCGGGGAAGATATGAAAGGAAGGAAAATAAACTCCTTTACATCTATACATCTTATTGTTAGCTTCATACTTAGTAGGACTATAAAATGTAAAAAGTTCCCCCTCTCACTATAGCCTAGCATGCATATGGATCAGATGCCAGTGTTCTGATTTGTTTTATTGACTAAACAAGGTAATGAATAACCTCTTCCCTCTTCTTCATCACAGGCTTTGATCGCATTGTGTTTGATGAAGGAAGAAGTGTAGAGGCTATGTGCCAGTAATGGCCCGACTAATTAATAGTCAGTCTGGTAGGTTGAACGGCAGAGCACTGCAAATACCTTTTTGTCTGATGTGGGGTTTTTATGTGGTTATGTAAGATCTAAATAGCATGTTCATAATGTATATTATCCAAAATAGTAATTACAGAGGCCCATATGAAAATGGACACAATATAAACCTCAGCAGTTTAGCTTAAAAATATTAGTCATGAATATTAATAAGGGAAAATAATGCGGCATAGCTGATTTAATAAGAATTGGATTGCTATAGGATTACGTGTTCGCTCTCTTTATGTGTCTCTTCAATGGAACCGGCATAAAGAACTAGAAGCGTGGATGTCTTTGACTATGTAAAGAATTTGTCAATGTAAAGAAGTGTGGATGTCTCTGACTAAAATAATATTTTTAAGTACATTTATTTTGTTTTGTTTCGTCCAATTATGAAGGGTGGGGGTACTGGTTTGCTTATCTCAAATGATTGGAAATTTGATCCATTACCATCTCTATCGGGCAGTTCATTTGGATCACACTCAATCACTATTACTCTATTACCCTGCGTAACTTCTTGGAGGAGTTGGATGTGTTACTTTCTAACTTCCCTGACGATGGCACTCCTCTGGTTCTACTAGGACTTCAACCTCCATCTTGATAAACACCTAGCCACAGACTTCACCACTCTAATGACCTAATTTGACCTCAAGTTAGTATCTACTACGGCTACTCACAAATCAGGTAACCAGTTAGACCTTGTCTACACAAGCTCCTGCTCCCCAGACCACACTTTATTTACTCTGTTGCACACCTCAGACCTCTTTCTCATCTCTCTTAACCTCATACTGACTCCTAACATAACACACACTTCTCCACAGATTCGCTTTCAGCGTAATCTACACTCAATCTGTCCATCTCCCCTATCCACTATGGTTTCATCTTCACTTCCTCCACTTGCTCAGTTCTCAGCACTGGACACTAACAGTGCTACTGACACTCTTTGCTCCACTATAACATCCTCCTTAGACAGTTTTTGCCCCCTTTTATCCAGCCCCCCCATCTGCCCCCTGGCTGCCTGATGTTCTCCGTGAACATTGCTCTGGACTCAGGGCGGCAGAGAGGAAATGGCGGAAATCTAAAAACTATACTGACCTTACCTTGTGTCAGTCTCTTCTCTCTTCTTTCTCTACAAATGTCTCCACTGCTAAAACAACATACTACCACAACAAAATCAACAATTGCAACAATCAACTCCTCTCTTCTTTGTCCTCCTCCTTCTCCCCCTCCTTCATCAACTCTTGCAGCTGATATTTTTGCATCATCTTTCACAAACAAAACTGCCTTCATCAGCAGGCAGTGCTCCTCACCACAAACTGACATGCACATCTCAACAACTAAATCACACATGCTCCCATCCTTCTCTCTGCTCTCCGAGGCAGATATTTCTAAACTCATCCTTTCCATTCACCCTACTACCAGTTCACTTGATCCTATACCGACTCCCCTCCTTCAGGCCATTTCTTCCTCAGTTACTCCTGCACTCACTCACATTGTCAACACTTCTCTTCACATGGGGACCATTACCACAGCTTTTAAACAGGCTAGGGTAACCCGACTGCTTAAGAAACCCTCTCTGAATCCTGAACTTTTATAAAACTACAGACCGGCATCCCTTCTGCCTTTCATTGCAAAGACACTTGAGCGAGTTTTGTTCAATCAACTCTCTATGTTTCTTGAACAGAACGACCTCCTGGACAACAACCAATTTAGCTTCAAAAGCAGGCACTCGACTGAGACTGCACAACTCTCGGTTACTTAGGCACTGAGACTGGAAAAAGCAGCTTCCAAATCCTCAGTACTCATCTTGCTGGATCTGTCTGCTGCTTTTAACACAGTTAACTGCTCTTCAGTGGTTCAGGTCTTACCTCTCAGGTAGGTCCTACAGGGTGACATGGAGAGGTGAAGTGTCTAAGTCACATACTCTAGGGCTCCCCAGGGCTCAGTGCTTGGACCACTTCTCTTCTCCATCTACATGTCATTATTACGTTCTGTCATTCAGAAACACGGCTTCTCCTATCACTGCTATGCTGATGACACTTAACTCTACTTCTCATTTCAACCAGATGATCCTACAGTCTTCGTATCGCAGCCTGTCTGACAGACATTTCTGACTGGATGAAGGAGCATCACCTTAAACTCAATCTCGCAAAGACAGAATTACTTGTTGTCTCAACCAACCCAGCACTTCATCAGAATTTCTCCATTCAGCTCGGTTCATCAACCATAACTCCTTTCGGGACAGCCAGGAACCTTGGAGTTGTGATTGATGACCAGTTAAACTTCATTGGCCACCTTACTGCAACAGCCCGGTCCTGCAGATTTGCCTTATACAACATTAGAAAGATTAAACCCTTCCTGTCAGAACAGGCTGCACAACTCCTGGTTCAAGCTCTTGTTCTCTCCAGACTGGACTATTGTAATGCTCTTCTGGCTGGGCTTCCAGCATGCTCTATTAAACTCTTACAACTGATCTAGAATGCAGTGGCGAGAGTGGTCTTTAACAAGCCGAAGAGACCGCATGCCAAGCCTCTCTTCATCAGACTGCACTGGCTGCCAATGGCCTCTCGCATCAGATTCAAGGCACTGGTGCTCATCTACAAAACAACCACTGGCTCTGCACCAATATACCTAGACATGCTTGTTCGGACACCCTACAGAAGCTTGCATTCTGCAAGTGAACGACGCCTCATGGTTCCATCCCAAAGAGGCATGAAATCTCTCTCACAGACCTTTTCCTAAACTGTTCCCACCTGGTGGAATGACCTGCCGATCTCAATTCGTGCAAGTCTGTAGCCATTTTCAGAAAGCATCTTAAGGCACATCTTTTCCAACTGCACCTGCCCATTAAAGGCTAGCACTTAACTATCTAATTAAATTTTCTGTTTGTATGTCTGGGGGAAAAAAAGTTTGTGTACTGTGCTCAATTAACTGAGACTTATCACATCACTTGCAGGTTGTTGCCCTTGTTTGTTTAGTTTCTTCTATAGCTCTCCCCTTTTTGTAAGTCGCTTAGGATAAAAAGATCTTCTAAATGATTAAATGTAAATGTAAGTAGCAGTGCTTCGCCTGTGATTCCCCATAATATAGTCCTAAGTCAATATCTGCCTAGGAAATTGTCTAGTCTTAATATGTATCGCTATTTGTACTCATTGTGACTCATACGCAGGCAACACAAAGTAATTAAGTGGGTGTTTTTGTTTTGGATCACTTTTACTCGGGACATGCTAGCTGGCAACATAAGATTCCATTCATTATGCTCAGCTAAGATAGAGGTGACACTGCCAAACTAAAACAATGCATGCACTGAGACAAAAATACATTTGCCCACATATCTAAATAGGAAAGAAATTGAATAAGCCCTATTTCCACGTGCGCGTGTCTGTTAGGTCCATAAGACCATAGGGTGTCCCATTTGTCATTTTATATATGTGCCCTTGATGCACACTTCTGCCAAGCAAAAGCGGCGTTAAGGCCCTGTCCCAAATGGCACCCTAAACCCTCATGGTCTTCCTCTGACTCCACACTTTCACAATGTAATGCCGCTTTGACGTATGTCCGCATTGAGGAAACATATTAAACCTCAAAAGGGTTAAAGAACAAAAATGAACTAAATTGACAAATGGGACACCCTGCTGTCTCGTACAGACATGACTTCTTTGCTCTCTTTCATCACTTTCACTTTCTTGTGCACTGAATTGTTCGCAAAGCTGAACAGCCAATCAGAGTTCTCTGTTTCTCTCAGTGACGCCGATGCAGACAGACACCGATTTAACATGCTCAACCAGCCAAAATACCAAAGGGTCCAACCAAGTGTGCCAAGTCCTGAAAAGTGAAGCAAAGGAGTTGCAATTGCCATCAGGTTCCTGGATGCAGCTCATAAATCCCGTCCTCTCCATGTAATCTAATGGGACATGAAACAAACCAAACAATCAAATTAAACTTCGAATACATTGTTTCCAATGATGTGATTAATTTTTTTCTGTCATTTTAGGTATTTTTTAGCACACTGATGTAAGTTCAAGTGTTCAGTTTGGTTTTAGTTATTTGATGCTATAAAAATAGAGGTGTGACGTCATGACGGGAAGGTGAGATTGACAGCTTAGTGAAGCTTTCCGCTAAGCGAAGTAGTCACTGAGGCACCAACAGGCTTTTTTTTCTGGATTTTCAGGAGGAGATTGGAGCTTGGATTAAGAGGAGATTGGATTGGAACTTTAATTTCTACATTTCCACACCAACATAATGAGTTGTTCTGCAGTAAACTATAAAAAACAATTATGCGGGAGTGTGGGCGGGGCCTTGATACTGCGGCTTTACTTCACGCACACTACTGTGCAGACCCGGGCTCCAAGATGTCAGCGCCATATTAGGACATTGATGACCTCACTACAATGGAAGAGAGTAAAAGTACACTCTAAAAAACTGGCCTAAAAACAACCCAAGTTGGGTTAAAAATGGACTAAAACAGCAGTTGGGTTGTTTAAACCCAGTGGTTGAATTGTTTTAACCCAGCCATTGGGGTGTCTTAAGAAAGCATTTAACCCAACTGCTGGTTTAAAACAATCCAATTGCAGGGTTAAAACAATCCAATTTGCAGGGTTAAAACAACTCATCCACCGGGTTAAAACAACCCAATTGGTTAGTCCATTTTCAACCCAACTTGGGTTGTTTTTAACCCAGCATTTTTTAGAGTGTATGTCGCCCATCTCTTATTTACAGTCTATGGGTCCAACTAGAATTGTCAACAATTTGACACACCGCAAAAACTGGGCTGGCCATAAAAATGAAGTTAAGCGCAAGTTCTGCCAGGAAGACTCAATCGTTACGTCACTAATTACCTTCTCATCTATCCAATCACATCCTTTACCGGAGCATATAAAGGTTGTACTTACTCATGTTTGAGTTCGCAGATACTACCGCTTCAGCACCACCATCCTCCCCACCACCACCAAGATGGGACCTTTCCTCCATCCCCCCCCTACACAACTAGCCAGGCTTTCATATCATCTTCAACAGCACCAGACGGGATCTCCCCTCTACCCTGAAGACTTCAGGATGTCTCTCCCTCCATCCACCCCACCACCACCAGATGGCCCCCTTTCGTACTTCGCGGGGGGTGAGCTGCGCCCCTGCCTCTGTATTCAGGCAGGATACGCAGATTCCGTACCCTCGGAATGCGAATTACAAATGGGGCCTACGCCAAAGAACTTGATTGCTTGCTGAGCTCCTAAATAAATGTTATTGTTACAGCATTAATTCTTCCGAGTCTTTCTGGCAGAACTGCCTTTTCAAACTTAACGTACAAAACTGTTCTCATAATGCAACAACAAAAACATAATCAGTATAACAGTAATGGCTATTCAAGCCACATAATGGACACTTAGGATGATAGAGGATGAGAATGGGGTGCAATTGGAATGGAGACATTCTTTAGCAATTGCAGTTATCTCGCCAAAATATTTTAACACACAATGGCCTAAACACTGCAAAGGATTAAGTTTAATTGAATACATTTATTTTAACTATAAATAAAAAAGTCAGTCAGATAAAATGTTAGCCTGACAAGCCAGACCCACATCAAGATGTTTGGTCAGGAAACTCACCATTGACAGGGCTCAATCTGAGGGGCGGGATAAACGGTTGTCTTTCAAACTCCCTCTGCACACGATAGGATAGCGCTACAACCAACCAGAGCAACGAAGGTGAAACAGAGCTTGTTGATAGATTAAACATTCACCGTATCCGGTCGGCTAAACTCCGAACACATCTTCCCTTTTTAAGAATGACTTCAGTGCCGTTCTTTGTCCTTTTCTCAGAGAAAAGCTTAACTCCAAGTCTTCCAGAATCGCGGTCAAAGCTGATTCGAAAGACCGCCGCCGTTCGCCAGTTTCTGTGTTTACTAGAAGCACGCAAACGCAACTCGGCCGTCGTCATTATGGCCCTGCCCGCCGACTCTATACATGATGTGATTGGCCCGTCCAGAGTGAGGGGAATACAGCTCAGAAGGGTATTGAGAGTTGCTAGACGACACTTGCGGGCAGATTAAATTTGCTGCCGCTAGGGTGCGTCTAGATTTCTAGGCTAATAAAATGTTGCATTGCTTACCAAATAATTTATTGTAAGCGTGAGTAAAAAGTTTTGTATAGCAGTGTGCTGTTCATTTGTAGTGAAGTGATGCCATTTGCACATCATATGGAGAGAGTAACAGGAGGACACAGTACCACTGAATTACTGACGCTGTTAGGGAACGTACAGTACGACAGAAAGATTTCAAATGAGTTATTTGATATGTTCATCTGTGTGGTTTAATTTACTCGTTCAACCTGTATGCTAGTGAAAAAAAATAAAGAGAATTTCCCACATTATAAGAGTAAAATTATACGCAACAGCCACAATACCAAAATCCAGGCCTATATAATGATTCTGTCTCAAAACACACTATTCCCTTGTTTTACAGCTTCACAGCTTGTTTTTGTTATAGGCGATATTTAAAGAAGAAAGCATGTCTGGGTGAAATTTTCAGAACTCTCTGAAGTTCTTCCTTTTCTTTGCTTTCTCTCTCCCTCTTCTTTGATTGTTTTTCTCTGTTGTCAGTCTGCAGTGTTCAAAATCAGGGCAATCTTATTGTGCACATGTACATGGCAGTAGGATAAACATACCAGGCCAGTTTAGATATTGTCCTACAAATATAAGATGTTTTTTGATTGGATACAGATGCGATAAAGTGAATTCATCTAAGCTTTGGAAAGAAAACGTAAACAACCTCACATCTATAATTGAACTGGAATAAAACCAGATAGAATGGTGAGATGAAATAATTGCAATGGGCAAGCAACATACAATAATCTGATGAAAAAATCACAGTGATAAAATCTGAAATTTCAGAGGGAGTTTAAAGCAAAGCTGTTGCTTTGAAATACAAAACACATTATTATATTAAAGGGATAGTTCCACCAAAAATAAAATCAAAATCCCAATGATTTACTCACCCTCAAGCCTTCCTAGGTGTGTATGACATTCTTCTTCCAGACCAATGCAATCAAAGTTATCCAAGCATTATAATGGCAATGAATGGCAGAGCAAAATTTGAAGCACAAAAAAGTGCATTCACAGACATTCATAAAAGTAATCATCTGATGGGTTAAGAAAGGCCTTCTGAAGTGGATCGGTCTGTTTTGTAAGAAAAATAAACCTATTTAACACACTATAATGTCAAATATTGCTTCCGTTGAACAACTTCCGTATTCAACCTATGAAAAAAGTGTAACAGTGCGACGTACGACGTGTGACGTTGGATGTAGTGTAAGCATTTTGAACTGTGAAATGCGTTACACTTTTTAACATTTTTTAAAATATGGATATTTTCTATTTTCACAAACTCATCAATTCACTTCAGGAGGCCTTTATTAACCCAGCAAAGCTATGGAGCACTTATATAATCGATGGATGCACTTTGGGCTTTAAATTTTAGGCTGCCATTCACTGCCATTCTAAAGCTTGCAAGAGCCAGGACATTTTTAATATAACTCAGATTGTATTTTAATATAACTCAGATTGTATCTGAAAGAAGAATGTCATATACACCTAGGATGAAATAATAATGGGGGGAGAGAAGTTATAAATTTAACTTCTCTTAAATTCTCTCTTGAATAACTTTTCTATTTTTTTATTTTAATTAGCTGTAACAGCTCAGCACTCGTGTCTTTCTACAAACAAAAATAATCATATAAATAAATAAATAAATAGACAAATAAATAAAACCTTTCTTAGGATAAGGGGAGAATTTGTGTCTTGGTAAGGAGGCTTCTTTTGGCAGGTGCAAATACCGATAGTGTTTATCCCATAATTAAAATCCTCTGTATGAGAGAGTGGATTATGTTGAATATAACGGTATATAATCTCTGCTTTAGACACATCCTATTCCTTTCACAGAGATGTTAATATCATAAGATAATGTGGCATGTACAGGCTCAAATTTACACTTAGGCCAAAAATAATATTATGGTACAAGCTGAGTCGATAGCTTTACAACACTAAAAAAGGAGTGCCAACCAGAAGGAGTTTATGGAATTACATGTCTCACTGGCACCAAACGGCAACATTTTATTTCAATAGAACCAATGCATGGAAGGGTAGTACCAGTATTTGTTAAATTCATTTTATTTTTCTCCGTTGGCTTTTTGTTGCTCGTTTTAAGGATAAACCACTAATTGCTAATATGCTAAAACTATATTAAATTGAAATAATTTCTGAATGTGTGAGTCTAATCAATGTTGTAAAATTGATAGACTGAAGCTACTACAACATTTATTTATTCATTTATGTATTTATTTGACCTCACTCACTTTCTTTTCTTAAGGACTTCCTCCAAAGCATTTGGGTCATCACAGCCAGCTTGATAATTTTCAAGTGACGTACAGAGTCCCATCATCCTTTCCTGCAGTTCTTCTCATTAGGAAACGCTGCTTGGGCTCATTAAGCAGAGGCCTTGGATCATTTCTTTTGCATGTATTCAGATTCATAAGGTGTTTTCACATATAGTACATTTAAAATGAACCCAATTCATTTTAATGCCTGCCTGCCTGCCTGCCTGCCTGCCTGCCTGCCTGCCTGCCTGCCTGCCTGCCTGCCTGCCTGCCTGCCTGCCTGTCCAGACAAAAGAAAAGATTAGAATATGATGTTTTGCTCTTTATGAGGCTCTACAGATCCATCCATCCATCCATCCATCCATCCATCCATCCATCCATCCATCCATCCATCCATCCATCCATCCATCCATCCATCCATCCATCAAACATTGTTTTTGTCTGTTCATCTGTCTGTCTTTCGCTGTGTCTTGTTGCAATGCGCACATTTACTTAAAAATGCAGTTGACTGGCCTGGATAAGCTGAACATTTCTTTGAAAATATTTTTTGAAAAGTTCCTTTCTCTTTCAGAGCACAGAGTGCTGTTCTAGTTACAAAGCCAGTTATTGATGTACTCAGCCTCCTTGCAAGGACATTTGCCCACTAGTGTCGTTCCAGACCTCTCCTCCTGCCCACCTGCACTTCAGAGCCAAACCACTCCACTCCCAAAGTGTGGAGCAGTCAGAACTCAGGGTGGCTGTCGCTTTAAAGGCAAGTTGCTATTTAAGTGAAAGCAACTCCCTGGGAGAATTCGGTTTGGTTTTGTGGATTCCGTTTGAAGTCTGTTTCAGAGCATTGTCTGCTTCAGATGCAGAACCAATTGACCATGAGGCATTGTTTATTTCCTGCCTGTGCTATGTCCTCTGTATAGGTCACTTTTAAGAATATGTGCTGAAATACAGGCTTTCTGCTCATTGTGATCAATTCTTAATGTTCTTGATCGTTTGTGATGATGTAAGTTTTTACTAAACATTGGCTAGGGTACTTCAAACACCTTGTATTTAGACTGCATATGAGAGAAAGATTATTATTCAAAAATCTATATTGAATATATAAGAAATATTCAGTCTGATGTTTATTTAATGCAGTGCACATGTTTGAGTTATTGTTATTGACTGAATTTGGTTTATTCATTTCAGAAACCTCACACTTTTCTTTTATTAACACTTTGAGAAATCATTAATAATGAATCGCTCTGCATTACTTAAAAAGTTCTCAGAAACCCTCTGGTGGTCGATTTTTCATTTACCGGAATCTCATTAAACTTTTCGATGTTGATTACCAAAGCATGCATGTTTTAGCGGGTAGAATGTACAGTATTTGGACGCATGTACCTTACAAAATACTGGGGATGTGACAGATCACAGTTTATCCGTGATCCGACAATCCCCCAGATCCGTGTTGATGTTCTTTCAATCACATGCTCATATGGTATACAGTAAACGAGGGCCTCTTTGGGCTTTTCTTGTGTGAAAAGGGAACAATTATAGAGCAACACAAAGAAAGTAAGAAAAAGGCCTGCATGACGGAGAGGAAGATGAGTACCAGGACAAGGGAGAGGATTGAGACAAGGGCAAGAGAAAGGAATACCTGGAGAAGGATAAGGTAGAAATTGAAGAGTTAGAATGCATAGTGATGCTCAAAGAAGGGACAGAATTAGGGTAACTGATGAAACAAGAGCTACTATCACAGACCATGTCATAAACCAGGCTATCATACAGAAAGGCTGGTGAACGAGTACAGCCAAATTTCAGCCGGGACACAGTGTCATCCAATATCCAGACTTTTCAAGAAACCAGCAGGTAGGATATTGTTTAAAGGCTTTTACCATGTATTACAGTGACTGTATGCCTCAGGTCTCTAATATGTAACTGTATTTTGTCCATCTAAGGATTCAACATCTACCTCCCTCAGGGGGCAGAGGAAAGCATCTAAATGAAAAACAGGAACTTGCTGGAGTCAACATGGTGATTGCTGATAATGAAATAAAACTGAAGGGCATTCTATAAAGCTACTCTGAGATGGGTCATTTATTTTTTATATTGAATTTCTGCAGCAAAAGCAGCAAAATGAATGAATTTACTAAACAAAACTCCCCAACAAAACAAAAAATGTGGAGAGTTTTCAAAAGACACACATGATCAATACAAAACACAACGGGTTACCTGCAAAAGCAAGTCTCTTGCTCAAAATCTTTAGTTCATCTCTCAAAAATAAATATCTGCATCAATAAACATGTCCGTGCCATCAGAATGAAAAGTCCTTGTGTCATTGTGTTCGGATAGCTTAGTCATGTTGTCAGTATAACAGTGTACTTTGGAGGGATGTTCTGTTGTAAACTATGGCTAAAGTTATGATGACAATCACTGTAAATTGTAGGTTACACACCTATGTGGGAGTGTGAGTGCAAGAGACTGGAAAAGATTCACATTTACGCTTTCACTGTTTGTACTGTAATTTGTTGACAGACCTTGTCATTGCGATACAAAAAGGAAAAGACAGCACTGCATAGCACAAAGAAAAGGAAAAAATATAAATGTGGACGTCTATTGGAAATGTATAGAAATATACTTGACATATTATTGCCACTTGTTTAACCATTTTGAATGTAAAGACTTATGCTATGAACTAATACTTAAATGTTGTGGGGGGTGAGACTATCCAACAGAGACCCATTATAATACATTTTAATCAGCAGAGAATTGTACATCATCAATTGCAGGGATGTACCGAAGCATTTGCAACTTGTTCAAAGAAATGAAAAAAGTGTTTTTCTGATGTGCACAAGTGACACAATGATGTGAAGACTGAACAGGTCGTTTTGAGAATTTCAATTCTTATCTGAGAAATGTACCAAAGCGACTGAGAAAAACAGTAATAGCCCCAAAACTGCTAATGACCCTTAAACGGCCTTTCCCCTCTTAATAGCTCCTAATACATTTATTCATGCGCCCAAAGTGATCAAAGAAATCCTTTAAATAAAAGCAACTAACGTAGAACATTGCTGAATTATAATTTACTTTGATTGTGCTTGGCCTTGTACGTTGCTGACTGACAGCTCAATAGTTTGCCTGCTCATTCTCCAGTTTTTATTTTTTATTTTTTAAATGCTAATGCCTCTGTGATATTGTATGCAAGATGATTCTTATATTGTTTGAAAGTGTTGCTCGAAGCTGCTTGACAGCAGGTATGTGTACTAGCCCAGATTTCAGTGAATATTTATTCGTATGTTTGGCACATGCACGGATTATGAAAACCATAATTTTCATAAATGAATAGAAGCTCATGGTGAGAGGAACATAATCAATTCCACACAGTGTTTTTGAATATTTAAGTACCACTCCATCTCAGTGTGGATTTAAAAGTGTGGATTGGAGGGGAACAGGCTAATTAAAGAAAAGTTGATTTGCAAACTGCCACATAACACAAGAAAGCATCCTTCACGCTAACCGGTAAAGTATTTCTCAGCATTCTGCTCACGGGTCACCAAGGCCCCAGGGAATATGGGCCTGGGCAGCTTTTCTATAGCCTGGGCTATTCAGCAGGGAGCATCTGCAGTTTGAAAAAGCTAATGGTACCGTGGAATGCCTGACTGATCATTTTGTGCATTTATCTTTTATTCTATCTTCATTTAACTAAACTATAGTGGCAGCTCACTGCTGTTTTCCTCTTTTTTTCTTAAACAGCTTGCAGTTGGCTGGATCCAAATTCTCATTGCATTCTGAATTACATAGAATTAAGCTCAATTTTTCAGGCTGCAATTATACTATTACATTAGTTGAAAATAAGGAGAGGAAAAGTTAACGTGGGATTTTTCCATCTACTTTGATTACAGGCGTATTAAGTGCAATGGTACTCCCAAAACTGTAACTTTTTTTTCTTGCTTAACCGAACAGCTAATTCATCTTAGCAAAGATTGATGCGCATTTTTAAGAATGCTATCAAATGATGAATGGGTTTATTAGTTGACAAATGATATAAAGGGCTGGATTTTTGCATGACTGGGCAAGAACAGATCAGTCATTTCACTGCTGTTAAAACTATCTAATACAATGGTTTATGACCTCCCATTTGACTCAGTTTTATTTGCAAGGTTGCAAGGTTATCCCCTACTTTGTTTTAATATCCGGGTGGATAAGTTATAGATGAAATCAGATATGACAATGATAGATTTGACACAGCCATGCCAAACAGTTATAAATCCTTTGCAAAAAATGTTTTGACATGTTATTTGGTTCGTTTCAAAGCTCATGCAAAAAGATTTGCATGGGATGACAACAGCTCTATATTTTTATGCCTTTATCAATGTTTTAGCCTGACAAGCCAGACACACATCAAGATGTTTGGTCTGGGAACTCACCATTGACAGGGCTCAATCCGAGGGGCGGGGAAAACGGTTGTCTTTCAAATTCCCTCTGCATACAATTGGATAGCACTACAACAAACCAGAGCAACGTGAAGCGGAGCTAGTTGAAGAAATTAAACTTTCGCCGTATCCAGTCGGCAAAACTCTGAACACACCTACCTTTCTTAAGAATGATTTCAGAGCCATTCTTTTTTCTTTTCTCAAAGAAAAGCTTAACTCCAAGTCTTCCAGAGTCGTGGTCAAAGCTGATTCGATAGACCGCAGTTCGCCAGCTTCTTTGTTTACAAGTAGTACACGGAACCGTCATTATGTTGAGCCCGCCCACCGACTCTTTAAACGATGTGATTGGCCTGACCAGAGTTTGATTTTCTAGCTCAGAAGCCTTTTGGGGTGGCAGTGGCTCAGTGGTCCTTTCTGGTTGTCTACAAACCAGAAGGTTGGTGGTTCAATCCCTGGTTCCACCTGTCGAGGTGTCCATGAGCAAGGCATCTAACGAGCTGGATAGTGCCTTACATGGCTGACACCATCTTTGGTGTATGAATGGGTGAATGTGAGGCAAAATTGTAAAGTGCTATATTATATAAATGCAGTCCATTTATTGAGAGTTGCTAGACTACACTCACAGCAAATTATATTTGCTGCCGCTAGGGTGCGTCTAGATTTCTAGGCTATGTCTGTTTTACTTTTAAACTTGGAATTATTATATACTGTCTGGTTATGTTTTCATGTGAATCCAGTGGTGTAAAATTAAACATTTGAGTAAATTAACTTTAGTCAACTGTACTTAAGGAAGTTTTTTTAAATAAAAGATATAGATTGTAGTACATGTCAGCTTGCTTATTTCGCTCAGTATAAGGGTTTATTAAAGGTGCATTATGTTGTAGTATTTTTAGTAGTAAAACATCCAAAAACCACTAGGCCAGTGTTAGATATTTTGTTCTATTGAGTACTTACAATATCCCAAATGTATCCAACTATTTGTAAATTGTGAGAAAATTGCTATTTTACCCAAGGACCCAGGACATGTCATCATAGCGTTTGAGCAAGTCGCCTGTCAATCGCGTCATGTCTGCGCTACCCTCGGTTTTATTCTGCAGAAGTGCTTTTCTCTCAGCAGTGTGAACATGTCACAGCAGCACCGAGCGAACACACAGAGTACCGTCATAACATTTTAAACACACTTAAATGTATCTAATATGATAAACAGAGCAACTTTACCTTATAATCATGACGGAAAAGGCGGAAGTGTGGGCGCCCGGCGACTGTGTCCCATCCCATCATAATAAAAGTCCCGGTGCTCGCGAGCCGTGTGTTTGTTTAACAATCGGTCCAGCAGCCATGCTTAGCTCTACAACACTCGGTCCTGCTCTGCTTTACACAACAGTAACGTTAATAACCGGATCCATCAACATGATTTATGCAGAGTCCTATTTTCCACCGGCTGTGAGGTGAAGACCACATGTCCCAAGATACTGCACTCACACTTGGTGTCATCAAACTATACCTTTGTTTTGAATAGGCGCCCTCCAGTGGATGGAAAGTTGCATAGTGCACCTTTAAATCCACATCACACAAACAAGAAACTATGCTTTTAACAACAGGTCGAGAGCTGTGCAACAACACAAGTTTGTGATGCCGTTGGCGAATGTCCTTTGGAACTATGGTTTCAGCAAACACAGACTGGTTGAACTATATTGCTAACGCAACCAAATTGGCTAACAATGCTTTCAGGAAATGCAGCCCTGGCTAAAACGGGGGTTTCATGACACTTTAAGACTTTCAGACAGTTTAATTTCACAGACAGGGCTTAGACTAAGCCAGGATTAGGCCTTAGGTTAAATATGGAATTTACGTAGCTTTCATAAACGTGCCTCAGAAAAAAAGAAAAACGAAAAAGAAAAAAAAACATTACTGGTGTGCATCTTGAGAAAAAAACCTATTGGCACTGATGTACAGTGAGTAAAGTATTCTGACCCTCTTACATTTTTCACTCTTTATTGCAGCCATTTGCTAAAATCATTTGTAATTTTTTTCTCATTAATGTACACACAGCATCCCATATTGACAGAAAAAACACAGGATTGTTGACATTTTTGCAGATTTATAAAAAAAAAAAAAAAAACTGAAATATATCACATGGTCATAGGTATTCCGAACCTTTGCTCAGTATTTAGTAGAAGCACCGTTTTGATCTAATACAGTCATGAGTCTTTTTGGGAAAGATGCAACAAGTTTTTCACACCTGGATTTGGGGATCCTCTGCTATTCCTCCTTGCAGATCCTCTCCAGTTCTCTCAGGTTGGATGGTAAACATTGGTGGACAGCCATCTTCAGGGCTCTCTAGAGATGAAGTCCGGGTTTTGGGAAGTTTTTGTCCAGGATATCCCTGTACTTGGCAGCATTCATCTTTCATTGCAACCAGTCGTCCTGTCCCTGCAGCTGAAAAACACCCCCACAACATGATGCTGCCACCACAATGGTTCACTGTTGGGACTGTACTCGATAGGTGATATTTTTCTCCACACATACTGCTTAGAATTAAGTTAAAAAAGTAATATATTGATCTCATTAGACCAGAGAATCTTATTTCTCACCATCTTGGAGTCCTTCAGGTATTTTCTTTAGCAAATGGAGAGGCTTCCGTCGGGCCACTCTGCCATAAAGACCCGACTGGTGGAGGGCTGCAGTGATGGTTGACTTTCTACAACTTTCTCCCATCCCCCAACTGCATCTCTGGAGCTCAACAACAGTGGTCTTTGGGTTTTTCTTTACATTTCTCACTAAGGCTCTTCTCCACCGATAGCTCAGTTTGCCCAGACGGCAAGCTCTAAGAAGGGTTCTGGTCGTCCCAAACATGCAAATGCAGCAGAATTTTTTTTGTAACCATGGCCCGATCTGTGCCTTGACACAATTTTGTCTCTGAGCTCTTCAGGCAGTTCCTTTGACCTCATGATTCTCATATGCTCTGACATGCAATTATCTGAGATGTAAGGTCTTATATAGACAGGTGAGTGGCTTTCCTAATCAAACATGCATTTTATTCTAGGACTATCTTTAGTCTTGTCTGTGTTAAGTCGCATTGGAATTTGAGACTTTAATCATTTTCGCTGTAGATATCTGTGCTTGTACTCAAGTATGTTTTTTAGGTACTCTTTACACCTCTGACTAAAACACAGAACTTTTGTTGATGCTATAATCTTCCTTAGGCAGTGGTGATCCAAATTATTCCTGTGTCATCCAATTTTAAAAACCTTTTTGCCAAATTATTTTCAAATCTTAACTTCATCTGGAGTTGTTATGCACCCTGGAGAGATGACGAGAGGGCCTATGACATGGCTGTCAGGAATAATTCCAGTGAGTGGCAGTCTGTGTTTGCTGCGTCGTATTTTTAGAGAAAGATGGGGGTGAGTAATTTGTCCATTATGCCACAATGGACAGCAAGATGGGTACAACTTTAGATTCAGAAGGGACAGAGAAATCCCTCTCTGATTTGACTGTAACAATGAGTAAATTGATGAAAAACTGAATATGAGGATCTCTAAAATAACTTGATTTTTAAATCGTGCATGCTGGTTTGGATTCATTTGAACAGTAATTATACTTCAAAGTGAGCTGAATATGAACTGATTTGGAGTAGGAATCCCCTGTTGACTCAATAGAGAGAGTCCTATCTGAACACATTAGGATAGGTCGGGAACGGTGCAAATGAACGCCATCTCATTCCCACTGATGTAATTAGTGAAATTAACTGGTTGTTGTGATTTGTCTTTCCATTTAATTAGTCATTTATATCTAAACTGTAAATCCTATGTGACAATTTAGAAAATGAAGTAAATGATCTCTTCAAATAATATTTCATAAACACATATTGAAGGGTTCAGAAAAAGGCCAGGTACTCAATACAGGGTCCAAATAAACTTCTCTTAAATTGGTTTGAATAAATTTCTCCCCATAAATATTTATTATCCTCCAGAATTTTGTATTGTGCATTTGTATTACGTTTCCACTTTTTTTTTCACATACCAGAGGACAACGGTGACCTTGGTAAGATTGGGAACTTGTCTGAGCGTGCTAGACTGCTTCACTTCCATTTTGCATAATTTTTTCCTGAAAGTCCCCCCGCAGTCGATAATTGTATCCCTTAAAATTAATCTTTGATAATAAAAATGACATACTTAAACTTGTTTTTTGTTTCCTGTGAAAATAATTTCTTCATGCCTTAAAATAGCTTGACTATAACTCTACACACCCTTGCTTCTTTTTTTATAAGTAAATTGAATGTGCAAATTAGTCCCTGCGTACACTCAAAAACGCCAGGGAAGGCGACCTGATCCACTTGTTCAACTGTAGTACAGCAGCGGCAAGTGGAAATATTGGTTTAATTCAGCCACATAGAGACAGACAGCTCCTTAAGATGACAATATACAGGGAAACTTTTCCATCATCGGGCAACCAGGAGAGACACACCACGACTGATCTAAAGTATCCAGATAGAAATGTGTTTCCCATTCTCAATGGAAAAGTGCCCAAGAAACATTGCTCAAAAAAGTTGCCCTGTGCATCATCACTTTCAGAAATGGCTTGAATATCATAGAAAATCAATAAGCTATAAAGTTCATCATAATATTGTAATATTTAAAACATAACATTCACCTTCTTTATAGATATATGTACCTGCTTTTTCCTGTCTCTTCTTAAAGGTGGTCTTGTGCGCTCTGTAAAAGCCTGCTCTATATGTTGATGGGATTGGTTACATATGTGTGATAGTAGGAATTAGGGTTTGTTTCATACCATGTTTCAACCAAAAGGGTTGTACCGAGTCATGGGTGTGTTTAAGGCATAAGTAAGGGATAATCCACGGCTAGCCATGCATTAAAGGATTTTAATGCACGGCGTAGAGGCGAAGAACCGCCCGACGCGAAGCGGAGGGTGTTTGTCTTTAGGTCGTGCATTAAAATCATTTAATGCATGGCTAGCAGTGGATAATCACGCTTATACAGTATTGTTCAAAATAAAAGCAGTACAATGTGACTAACCAGAATAATCAAGGTTTTTCGTATATTTTTTTATTGCTACGTGGCAAACAAGTTACCAGTAGGTTCAGTAGATTCTCAGAAAACAAATGAGACCCAGCATTCATGATATGCACGCTCTTAAGGCTGTGCAATTGGGCAATTAGTTGAATTATTTGAAAGGGGTGTGTTCAAAAAAATAGCAGTGTGTCAATTTTGTGAAGAAACAGGTGTGAATCAGGTGGCCCCTATTTAAGGATGAAGCCAACACTTGTTGAACATGCATTCGAAAGCTGAGGAAAATGGGTCGTTCAAGACATTGAAGAACAGAAGAACAGCGTATTTTGATAAAAAAGTTGATTAGAGAGGGGAAAACCTATAAAGAGGTGCAAAAAATGATAGGCTGTTCAGCTAAAATGATCTCCAATGCCTTAAAATGGAGAGCAAAACCAGAGAGACGTGGATGAAAACGGAAGACAACCATTAAAATGGATAGAAGAATAACCAGAATGGCAAAGGCTCAGCCAATGATCACCTCCAGGATGATCAAAGACAGTCTGGAGTTACCTGTAAGTACTGTGACAGTTAGAAGACGTCTGTGTGAAGCTAATCTATTTTCAAGAATCCCCCGCAAAGTCCCTCTGTTAAAAAAAAGGCATGTGCAGAAGAGGTTACAATTTGCCAAAGAACACATCAACTGGCCTAAAGAGAAATGGAGGAACATTTTGTGGACTGATGAGAGTAAAATTGTTCTTTTTGGGTCCAAGGGCCACAGGCAGTTTGTGAGACGACCCCCAAACTCTGAATTCAAGCCACAGTACACAGTGAAGACAGTGAAGCATGGAGGTGCAAGCATCATGATATGGGCATGTTTCTCCTACTATGGTGTTGGGCCTATTTATCGCATACCAGGGATCATGGATCAGTTTGCATATGTTAAAATACTTGAAGAAGTCATGTTGCCCTATGCTGAAGAGGACATGCCCTTGAAACGGTTGTTTCAACAAGACAATGACCCAAAACACACTAGTAAACAGGCAAAGTCTTTGTTCCAAACCAACAAAATTAATGTTATGGAGTGGCCAGCCCAATCTCCAGACCTTAATCCAATTGAAAACTTGTGGGGTGATATCAAAAATGCTGTTTCTGAAGCAAAACCAAGAAATGTGAATGAATTGTGGAATGTTGTTAAAGAATCATGGAGTGGAATAACAGCTGAGAGGTGCCACAAGTTGGTTGACTCCATGCCACACAGATGTCAAGCAGTTTTAAAAAACTGTGGTCATACAACTAAATATTAGTTTAGTGATTCACAGGATCGCTAAATCCCAGAAAAAAAAATGTTTGTACAAAATAGTTTTGAGTTTGTACAGTCAAAGGTAGACACTGCTATTTTTTTGAACACAGCCCTTTTAACTAATTGCCCAATTGCACAGCCTTAAGAGCGTGCATATCATGAATGCTGGGCCTTGTTTGTTTTCTGACAATCTACTGAACCTACTGGTAACTTGTTTGCCACGTAGCAATAAAAAATATACTAAAAACCTTGATTATTCTGGTTAGTCACATTGTACTGCTATTATTTTGAACAATACTGTACAATGGTTATTTGCCAAGTTAAAAACAAGTTAAAGCTGTAACTGATGTTTTTTAAGAGACGGGTTAAAATGACGGTTGTTTTCTTACTTCTCATTAGTTCTAGCACACCGTCGCTTTAAATAAAGTAGAGCCATCGAAATGTTTTTATATAAACAAATTACCATATTTATTTAAATTCATTATTAAAAGAGAGAGAGAGAGAGAACTGAAAGAGAAAGATCAGAGAGAGAGAGAGAGAGAGATGCGTTCGCAATCTCTTCTTTATGTCAGTCTGAAGATCCCCTCATTGCTTAAGCATATCGAACATAATGATTATTTAATGGATTTATTAAAATTATTTATGAATGAAAGGCAACACTGCAGTGACAAGGCAATCTTTATTTGAACGAATCATCATTATGTAGCCTAGTGTAAAATAAACCCTGCGTCAATCTATAAAGACACATTGCATTTAATGCATTAAATTAAATAATAATATAGGTTCTCGAGTCTGTCAGTGTAGGTGTCACGACCATCATAGACTGTAAAAAACGCACGACACACGGCGACATGTTCCACAAATCAGTGTCATGTCAGTGTCAGTGTTTGTCGCGATAATGTCAGTGACATGACAATGAAGACCGCATGTGCCAATACACGCAGTTATAGATATGTATACGTATACATATCTGCGCATAGTGACATATGTGCCATTGGCTTCTGTGTGTCACGTCATGTCTCATGCCACTTAATGATGCCATAGATATGTATACATATCTGTGGTTGATACTGCCAGCTGCCACTGTCAACTCTGTTTGCAAGCGTAACCTTGTTACTATGGTTACGTGTTTATAGTGGCGGATTAATTTCGAAACTGTAATCAAACTGACTGGAACTACCTGTGCATTAAACGGTTTTACTGCACACCTTCCAGCCAATCAGAATGGAGTATTAAAACAGACCATGGTATAACGTGCAATAAACCAATCAGTGTCCCATCTCCCATTCCCTTTAAATGGAGTTGCGCTTGGACCATGACGGTTTTGCTTTTTACATCGCAGAATTTGTGAGCAGAAAGACTGAATGCTTCTCCAGAAAGGAATCCTTTTATTTTTCATATTTTAAATGTTTGTGTGCTGCTGTGCATCACTGTGTGTGTAATAAGCACCATTGCCTCAGGCAGCCACGCACGGTCTTTCTCCATCCTCGCTGCCTGAGGCGATGGTGCTGGAGCGAGTGAAGACCAGTTGAACGGAGAGCTCACTGCCGTGCCCCTGGGTCAAGGTGGGGTGGTGGCCGTCCTGACGGGAGCGGAGGAGTTGCTGGTGTTCGCCGTGGGCCAGAGCCTGCTGCCATCAGCCATGATGGGGAGAAGCAGGGAGCTCGGGACTTGCTGCCAACTGCCCTCAATTGGAATAGCCAACGTCTGCCGCCAGGGGGCGGAGGAGGATCAGGCCATCAACCAAGCGTCCAGTACCTCTCGGCTGGCTGAGGACCGAGCGACAGTGTGTCCGGGAACCGGACCAGAATTTTTTTCCCCTTTCTCTTGTCCTTTCGCTCTTTGTCTCTGGAGATTGGGCCTCCGAGGTGGAGTAGGCGCGGTCTCAGGTGTTCCTCCGGGCCTGCGAGGGGGCGATGGGGGTATGTGGCGAGGTGGACGAGTAAGAGACATGGGAGGAGCGAGAGGAGACCGGTGTGTGATTGAGAATAAGTGTCACCTGCGAGGCACACCGGTCTCGAGTCCTCTCATGAGGGAGCTCGAGGCATATAAGGATGAGCGACACCACTGAAGGAGAAGAGCGGACCAGGCCTGGACTTTACGTTGTGTTTTATTTACGTTTTTGTTATGTGTGTATGGGCAGTCGTCCGTGAGGGGCTGCCCGCATTACTTTCATTGTGTGTCATTTATTTTATTAACGTCTTTAAATGCTCGTTTCTCAACTGCAAAACTGGTTAAAAAAAACACCTTCCCGTAAGTCTCATCTATTTTCCATCAGCGTTTGGGATGTTTATCCAAAACCATCCTGTCTTCATGAGTACTCAATCTATAAAATAAACTAAAAATTCTATTTAGTAAGAGAGACTTTGAAGAATCTAATCATAGCTCTCATGTGAGGTCAAGTTGTTAAAGCTTCCCAAAAAGAAGCTTAAGACAGGGATGTCAGTGTGAGCTTACTGAACTTCACAACAGTACATTGTTGTGCCTACAAATTGCAATCCTCTGTGAAATAAACAAAATTATACAATTTGCCTCAGTCTTTCTGATTGTAAGCTTATCACACGAGACACGTTTGTTCTCCAGGGTATAAAAACAACTCTCGTCTCCCTTCCCTAAATTGTGAGGGATGAAATGTGAAGTGATGTGACTACTTTTTGTGTGTATTTACTTGTGTACCTTTTTTTAAGGCCTTTTTAATTTTAAAGTGAGAAGGACCATGAAATATACTTTTTAACTTTGAACATAACTCAGCATTATAAAGTTTATTTGCAGTGTTATTTTGATTAATGCAAATTGTATCTAATTTTCACAAAATAAATATTTGAGCTCAATAAATAACTACTAGCCCCCCTGAAGTACTGTATTTTTAATATGCTGTATCAAATCAAAATGGTGGTGTTTGGACTCTGTTGAAAAGAGATAAGAATTATGATTGATTTATAGATTTTATTTGCAGAGCTCAGAGCAACCTGTAAGGAATACCTTGATTTATAGTCACTACTATGTATCGCCATTGATTTCATATAAACACAGCTTCTGTTTAGACCAAAACACATCATTTTCATTTTGAAAGTCCCTGCAGCCAATTCGATTCTTGCCCAAAGCACCTTGTTTTTGACCAGTAACAGCTTACATATTAATTTAGGGTGGATACATTCGAGCACACCAACATGGCAGTTTAGAGTTTCTTTTTATCCTGTGTGTGAAAAATACACTATCATAGTGGGGCAAAACGTATTTAGTCATCGCCCAATTGTGCAAGTTCTCCCACTTAAAAGATGTGAGAGGCCTGTAATTTCCATCATAGGTACACTTTACTTATGAGAGATAGAATGGGAAAAAAAATCCAGAATTTTTGTAAAGAATTTATTTGCAAATTATGGTGGAAAATAAGTATTTGGTCAATAACAAAAGTTAATCTCAATACTTTGTTATATACCATTTTTTGGCAATGACAGAGGTCAAACATTTTCTGTAAGTTTCTGTAAGGGTTTTACACACTTTTGCTGGTAGTTTAACCCATTCCTCCATGCAGATCTCCTCTAGAGCAGTGATGTTTTAAGGGCTGTTGCTGGGCAACATGGATTTTCAACTCCTTCCAAAGATTTTCTATGGGCTTGAGATCTGGAGACTAGGTCACTCCGGGACCTTGAAATGCTTCTTACGAAGCCACTCCTTCGTTGCCACGTGTTTAGGATCATTATCATGCTGAAAGAGCCAGCCATGTTTCATCTTCAATGCCCTTGCTGATAGAAGGAGGTTTTTACTTAAAATCTCATGATACATGGCCCGATTCATTCTTTCCTTTATACACATTAGTTGTCCTGGTCCCTTTGCAGAAAAACAGCCCCAACGCATGATGTTTCCACCCCCATGCTTTACAGTAGGTATGGTGCAACTCTGCATTCTTTCTCCTCCAAACTCAACAAGTTCTTTTTTGGTTTCATCTGACCATATGACATTCTCCCTATCCTCCATATCCTCCAAATGCTCTCTAGCATATTTCAGACGGCCCTGGGCCATGTACTGGCTTAAGAGGTAGGTATGTCTGGCGCTGCAGGTGATTTGAGTCCCTGTTGGCACTGATGGTAGCCTTTGTTACTTTGTTCCCAGCTCTCTGTAGGTCATTTACTAGTTCCCCCATGTTTTTCTGGGATTTTTGCTCACCGTTCTTGTGATCATTTTGACCCCACGGGGTGAGATCATGCATGGAGCCCTAGATCGAGGGAAATTATCAGTGGTCTTGTATGTCTTTCATTTTCTAATAATTGCTCCCACAGTTGATTTCTTTACAACAAGCTGCTTATCTATTGCAGATTTCTTCCTAGCCTGGTGTAGGTCTACAATTTTGTTTCTGGTGTCCTTTGACAGCTCTTTGGTCTTGGCCATAGTGGAGTTTGGAGTCTGACTGTTTGAATATGTGGACAGGTGTTTTTTATACTGATAACGAGTTCAAACAGGTGCCATTATTACAGGTAACAAGTGGAGGACAGATGACCCTCTAAAATAACAAGTTACAGATCTGTGAGATCCATAAATCTTGCTTAATTGTAGGTGACCAAATACATATTTTCCACCATAATTTGCGAATCAATTCTCTGAATTTTACTCATTCCGTCTTTCAGAGTTGACGTGCACCTATAATGAAAATGACAGGCCTCTCTCATCTTTTTAAGTGGGAGAATTTGCACAATTGGTGGCTGACTAAATACTTTTTTGCTCCATTGGTCTATTCTAATTGTAAGTCATTATTTTGTCCTAAATGTTCAATATTCCCTTTTACATTAGACCTACTGCTTAGTCCTATAAAATATCCTGTACATATTTTATCCAAACATCCCAGTGTTGCCTACATAGCTCACAGACTTGTCAACACTACATCTCTGTTTAACCTGCCATTCTTGCCTCACACTTTATGAATTATTTACACCATCACATAACACAAAAGACCCTTTCCCATAGCTCTACTTTTAGACGTCCTATAAATTATTGAAATCCGGTATTTCCCCTGGCTCAAAAGATACTATCCAAAGGCTGATATTCATGCAAACAAGATGAAAAGAAACTCTAGCATTTAGAGGCATGTTGTTCTGTTTTTCGATTTTAATTGATGTGTGCTCCTCTTTGTTGACTCTGATTTGCTTTTTTCAGGATCGTATGAGGTTATAATTTTTATTTTTCAATGTGTTGTCGTAAATGTCATTCAACGTGCAATTTGTTTCACTGTCAGTTTTTTCCCTTGCTTGCTGCTACATAATAGTTTTTCTTCCTTCAGGAGAAATGGTTGACATGGTTATGCTTTTCGCATGAAAAATAATATAATTAAATTGCTAATAACAGAATGTGTGGCATAAAATACAACCCCCCCCCCCAATAATAAAAAAAAAAAACACAAATTGATGAAATATAATGGCTTAAATTCAAGAGAATGTTATGTCCATAAGTATAGCTGAGGTCAATACCTGTGTTGTGATGCAAGAGCCATGTTTGGCAAAATAACAAATTATTTTTTACAACATGCAGCTTTCAAACATATGACCTATATTCCTTGTGGCAGGCCAACCGAGGACAGAGACACTTTTTAAAGAGATAGAAGGATCATGTTAGAAGTGAGACTATGAATGAGCACCCGCAGGGCTTCAGCTTTGCAGATTCTTTGCCAGACCTTATGGTTGACTCACGCAGTGAAGATTTTCAGCTTGATGTATGTACCTTCAGGCGGACTATATGTCACACTGGTGTTATTTGAGAGGAACCCAATGCTGTCCAAACAGCCCCGGGTCTGTTAGCAGAAACATTAGCTATCCATCAAGACACTTTTACCGCCCGAGCTCAACAAGAGATGAAGAATGTTTGTGGTAGATAACATTCATTTTGGAGGAATGAGCCTATGCAGAGCACATTTACTTTTTTCAGAGTAAAGCTTGATGAATTAAACGTAATAATCTTGATCATCATTGAAACATTGTTCATTAGTTCCTCCGCTTATTCATCAGACTGAGTTACAGAACAATATCTCGAATGATTGATCAATTGAATTAGGTCTACATTACCTGGAAAAAGCTGTCGTTCATCACAGTTACTCAGATGTTACAGGACTTTCCCTGGTGGTGTTTAACAAGCTAAAACCATTTATTTGTCTTAAAACAAAATTTTCTTTTCTTTTCTTTCTTTTATTTCCAAGAAATCAACGCAATATTGGATATTTATTTATTTATTTATTTATTTATTTATTTATTTTCCTCATAGAATATGGATGCTTTTATCTGTCACGGAATTAAACAAAAATTAAAAAGGCAATGTCACGTTACACACAAAGGAAAATGGTGCGAGGACTCAAGTGCAGAAAATGATATATTTATTTATAACAAATAAAACATAAACTCAAAACAAAACCCACGAGGGGGAAAAACACATAATAGAATAATAAAATATAAACTTAAACAAACCAACAGAATCACGTGGAGGACAGGAGACGCAGACATTACACAAGGATCCAACACAGACTGACAAACACAAGGAGCTTATAAGGGAACAAACAAGGCAGATAATGAGGGAGAACAGGTGGGGCAAATAAACCAATAATCAGATAACAAGAAGGGCGGGGTTGACAGTAGCACATGCAAGACATGACAAAACCCACATGTGCACACAAGACAGGACAGGCATGTGACATTACCCCCTCCTTAAGGAGCGGCTACCAGACGCTCCACTAGGGACGGGCGGGACAGACCAGGGCGGGACGGAAGGGACAGACCAGGGCGGGACGGGAGGGACAGACCAGGGCGGGACGGGAGGGACAGACCAGGGCGGGACGGGAGGGACAGACCAGGGCGGGACTGACCAGGGGGGCACGGGAGGGACAGGGGAAACAGACAAGGAAGGAACAGACAAGGGAGGGGTCAACAAGGGACACATGAGGAAAACAAAAAGTTCAGGCAGCCATGGTGGCACACAAAGTTCGAATGACCAGGGGGGCCCGCCGAGGTCGGGAGGCCCACCGAGTTCAGGTGGCCGGGGTGGCCCGCAGAGTTCAGGCGGCCAGGGCGGCATGGGTAGAGCAGGGCGCCAGGGAGGCGCGGTGAGAGCAGGACTCCTGGGTGGTGCGGTCAGTGCAGGGAGCACCAGGGAGGAGCGGTGAGAGCAGGACGCCTCAGCGGCGCGGTGAGAGCAGGACGCCTCAGCGGCGCACGGAGAGCAGGACGCCTCAGCGGCGCACGGAGAGCAGGACGCCTCAGCGGCGCACGGAGAGCAGGACGCCTCAGCGGCGCACGGAGAGCAGGACGCCTCAGCGGCGCACGGAGAGCAGGACGCCTCAGCGGCGCACGGAGAGCAGGACGCCTCAGCGGCGCACGGAGAGCAGGACGCCTCAGCGGCGCACGGAGAGCAGGACGCCTCAGCGGCGCACGGAGAGCAGGACGCCTCAGCGGCGCACGGAGAGCAGGACGCCTCAGCGGCGCACGGAGAGCAGGACGCCTCAGCGGCGCACGGAGAGCAGGACGCCTCAGCGGCGCACGGAGAGCAGGACGCCTCAGCGGCGCACGGAGAGCAGGACGCCTCAGCGGCGCACGGAGAGCAGGACGCCTCAGCGGCGCACGGAGAGCAGGACGCCTCAGCGGCGCACGGAGAGCAGGACGCCTCAGCGGCGCACGGAGAGCAGGACGCCTCAGCGGCGCACGGAGAGCAGGACGCCTCAGCGGCGCACGGAGAGCAGGACGCCTCAGCGGCGCACGGAGAGCAGGACGCCTCAGCGGCGCACGGAGAGCAGGGCGCCTCAGCGGCGCAGGGAGAGCAGGGCGCCTCAGCGGCGCAGGCAGGGCGTTGGGGAAACTTCTCCAGTCCAGCAGTATCCACCGGCACTGGGACCACCGGAATACGATCTGCTGGCATTGGGACCACCGGAACATGATCTGCCGGAACTGGGACCACCGGAACACGATCCACCGGCACAGGGACCACCGGAACACGATCCACCGGCACAGGGACCACCGGAACACGATCCGCCGGAATTGAGACCACCGGCACACGATCCACCGGAACTGGGACCACCGGAACTGCCTCCGGGGCTTCGGATAAAGCCCTGTGCTCCTTCCACGCATGCAGGACTGCCACCACAAAGCATCCCATCACAGCCTTCCAGGCCGTTTCCGGACTCGGGACCACCGGAACGGAGTCCACCGGCACAGGGACCACCGGAACACGATCCACCGGCACAGGGACCACCGGAACACGATCCACCGGCACAGGGACCACCGGAGCACGATCCACCGGCACAGGGACCACCGGAGCACGATCCACCGGCACAGGGACCACCGGAGCACGATCCACCGGAACTGGGACCACCGGAGTGGTGGATGACACCCTGTGCTTTTCCCAAGCATGCAGGACTGCCACCACAAACCCTCCCATTACGGCCCTCCAGGCCATGTCCGGACTCGGGATTCCCGGACTCGGGACCCCCGGAACTGGCACTGAGAGAGAACTTCTCTGCTGAGTCCTCATTGTATGGTTGGATCCTTCTGTCACGTTACACACAAAGGAAAATGGTGCGAGGACTCAAGTGCAGAAAATGATATATTTATTTATAACAAATAAAACATAAACTCAAAACAAAACCCACGAGGGGGAAAAACACATAATAGAATAATAAAATATAAACTTAAACAAACCAACAGAATCACGTGGAGGACAGGAGACACAGACATTACACAAGGATCCAACACAGACTGACAAACACAAGGAGCTTATAAGGGAACAAACAAGGCAGATAATGAGGGAGAACAGGTGGGGCAAATAAACCAATAATCAGATAACAAGAAGGGCGGGGTTGACAGTAGCACATGCAAGACATGACAAAACCCACATGTGCACACAAGACAGGACAGGCATGTGACAGGCAATTGCTTTTTATTTCACAATTCTGACTTTTTTTCTTGCACTTCTGACTTTTTTCTTATAATTGCGTGATATAAACTCAAAATTGAGACATATAATATTCAGAATTGCGAGTTATAAAGTTAGAATTGCGAGTTATAAAGTCAGAATTGTGTGATATAAACTTGCAATTCTGAGGGGAAAAAAGTCGCAATCTTTTTAAATGTTTTATTCTGTGGCGGAAACAATTTTGCATAGGAAAATAACTATAAGCTGAGAGTTGACTTGGGGAATTTATGGTTTTTCCATTCTTCTTAACACTACAAATCACATTTATTTTTTAAATGTTAATGTATATATATATATATATATATATATATATATATATATATATATATATATATATATATATATATATATATATATATAAGTGAAAATCAAATAAATCAATAAATCATTTAGATGTCTCCTGATGATTATTCTGCTTTATGGAAACCCTGAAAGGAAAATGATACATACAAAAACAACCGAATCCGATTTACCGTGCTTTAAATCTTGTGAATGTGAAATGGCAAGCTCTTATGCGAATGCCAGTTCTGATAAACCTGAAAAAATGGATACGCAGGAGTGGGAAGAATCTCACTGTTTGCCTGCGCACAAAGCAGCTTATTCCATTGCTCGCAGAGATTCTTCACGGACAGAGTCGATACAGTCAGGATTCCAATTCTGTGTGAGGAAGACTTCAATAGGCATTGGATATGCAGTGCAGAAGACAAGCATTTCATCTCTTTAATTCATGCAACTGCTGCATAGCTGCGGAGGAGTTTTGATGAAAGCTCAATGTTGGCTTGTTGCAAAGCAGATACACGTTCACAGGACATTTCTGAATCAATGTCTGTCTTTGCCCCTAAGAGACAGAGATACAACAGTCTCTATAGGCTTTGTATTTACTGACAGAGACAAACGTTCTTCTTTTGTTGCGACAAGGCTGTCAGTTTGATCAAGCCTGAAAGGAAAGGACATTCAACCATGACTCAAATATGCTCGCTTTGTATTATTTCAAGTTATGCCATTAAGTTTAAGGCTTTTATAATGATAATAAAAGCGAGTCAGACAAGAGCACAAGATGTAATATGTGCTTTATTTTGTAAGCTTGGCCCATTTAATTGCTCGAGCGGTATATATGAATGTTTTGCAATTACATTTGGGAAAATTAGTTTTGTGTGATGAATCAGTTTAATATGATTATTATCTCAATTAGTCCTTGCTTACCACATAAAACATATTAATTGAGGCTCAGGCTACAGTTGTTCCTCGAATGTTGTAAACTAATTAGCTCAAACGATAATTCTGTAAGAACTGGGTAACTTTCTCATTAGCGCTATAGCTCGTGAATGCTATTAAGCCCATCTTATAAAGCATCTAGATAGAACTTTGAAGTGCGTCCCAAATCTCTTATTGCTAATGAGCCACACAGTTTTTAGACAGAACTTTCTTGAAGATAGCATGAAATGGCTGGATCTAATGTGCCTGGTAGAGTGTCTGGTGCTTTTAACTGGTTGATACAGATAACCGTAGACATGTTTTAACCTCATATCCTTGGAAAACTTTCAGAAGTGACAGAACTGACCTTTCTAAATTCATGAACTGTCTGTTTCAAAAACATACGAGAGAAATAAGGCGAATGGGCAGAAATTTGCTAAACTAAGAAAATATGTCATAAATGAGCAACTTGTTGTTCTGTTGTCAATTCAAGGTGTGTGAAGATTTAAGTACCTGTACTTCAGCTATTTTCTTCAGGGACTAGAAGCACTTATGATAAATATAGATTCCAGTCAGTCAAGAAATGTGTTTTCATATAATGGATTTACACAAAACATGTTTACATCACTGATTTAATGACTATTCTCTATATAGATCAGTGGTTTACACGCACTGTCAAGTACCCAATAAAGAGTTCTAGCACAGTTGTTTAAATCGGAGACTGAAATATAAAGTTATTCAGTGAGAGATAAAGTCACAATTGAGGAATAAAAACAATATTGTGAGCTATAAATTTGCAGTTGTGAGATTTATCTCACTATATGACCGTATAGAGTAGCTCACAATTGCAACTTTATAGCTACTAAAAAATAGAGCCATAATTTTATTTATATCTTTAATTTTTTCTTATCTATGAGGTATAAAGTTGCAATTGTGAGATTGTGAGATATTAACTTATCCAAGATATTAACGTGAGATAAAGTCACGGTCAAAAACATTGTGAGAAATAAAATTATATAAATCACAGGTTATGAGCGATTAAGTTGCTTGGAGCTGAGAGCTACAGTATATTGTGAGATATTAAGTTGCTGTTGTGAACTATAAGGTCATATTGTCAGATATGACATTGTAGCTGTGAAATTAAAATTAATTTTATGAGATATACAGTCACATTAGAAAGATATAAAATGATATATTGTGAGCCATTGAGCTGCAGTTGTGAGCTACAGGGTCATATTGTGAGATATTAAAGTTCAGCTAGAGCTATAACACTGTAGTTGTGAGAAGTTCATAGTCAGATATGAAGTTGCTATTGTGAGATAGAAGGTCATGTTTTGAGATATTGTCATTGTCAGATAGAGATGTAAGGTCATATTGTGAAATATGAAGTTGCTATTGTGAGATATAAATTCATATTGCCAGATATGAAGTTTGCATTTGTGAAATGTACATTTGTATTGTGAAATATATTCCAATTATTCGGTGTTGTTTACCTTTAATGACTGTGCCCTGCTACTAACATCAGCGAGAATCTGTGTTTCTTGCTGTCTTGCTCCTTCACATACAATAAACCTATATTTGCTGCACACCCCTGGTAGCTGGACTGAGTAATGAGCCTGAATTTCAGAGCTGCCAAGCCATCTTTCTCAGTTGTTTAGCTCAGGGAAAGACAGCTAGGGTGAAACCAAATGAGACACTATGAGGTCTATGGCTTAGTGATGGATACACCATTGTTTTAATGTTCTCATTGTTTTACACTTTGTGGATGTCAGTTAATTTACCCTTTGTGTTAATGGAGGTCACTGTTGCTCTTGCTGCAATTCTGCCCAAGGTTCAGTTATTAAGGCACCATAGTCGTGTTGCAAATGAGTCTTAATCAGATGTCAGTGTGAAATTCATAAGCCTTCATGAGTCATTTGTGTAATACAACACGACTGCACTCCTTGTTTGTCTGCTAATATGATTATAGAAAGCCAGCATCACAGATTGAAGGTCGCATGAGGTGGTAAATGAATAAATGAATTGATCTGTGCGTACTGTGTGACTGTACTGAAGTGGGTGTACTCAGTTTCTAAGCATGCAGGCGCTTTCTCTTAGGTATACCTAAGAGAATATTCTCTTAGGTTCTCTTAGAATACCACGTCTGCGTGTGCACGTTCCCTTGCTAAATCCCTCCGCCCTTCACCCTGATTGCAGCAATTATGATCAATCCAAATAGTTCACTATGCATATTAATAACAGTCATCTAAATACCCTCATTATCATTATGTTCGCTCAGGTTGTAAGTAATTACTCACGGATCAAAAATATGTTTAATTTATTCAGCTTGATAAAATATCTCCGCTGCTTATTTGTATGTCGTTACCTTAGTTATTTTCCCCAAGAGCTTGAGGTGAATTTTCAATATGTACAGTATGAAAAAAATGTATTAGGTATTTCTCAAATGAAGTCTCTCAGTTGGACAAAGTCTAGACTTTACAATTTGTAACTTTAGTTTATTGACCTCATGACTGCGTAGAAGAAGGATCTGGGTATTGAAATGACCAGCCTGCAATCCAGATCTTTCACCCATAGAAAACATTTGGCGCATCATAAAGAGGAAGATGCGGCAAAGAAGACCCAAGATAGTTGAGCAACTAGAAGCCTGTATTAGACAAGAATGGGACAACATTCTAATTCCTAAACTTGAGCAGCTCTTCTCCTCAGTCCCCAGATGTTTGCAGACTGTTAAGAAGAGGGGATGCCACACAGTGGTAAACATGGCCTTGTCCCAACTTTTTTGAGATGTGAAGCATGAAATTTAAAATTAACTTATTTTCCTCTTAAAATTATAATTTTTCTAAGTTAAACATTTGATATGTCATCTTTGTTGTATTCTAAATTAAAATTTGAGCTAGAGCACACAGGGCCTGAGTTACACACTTTCAAAAAATAATTTATGAAAAAAAGAAGAAAAAAAAAAGCGCCTACTTTTTTGGGGGGTTATTACAGCTTAGACAACATATACTTACATGTTTATCACTTTTAGCAGTGTTTTATGTAACTTCAAAGGGTTTCCTGTAAAAGGACACCAAAATTTTGAACCTAGACCACTGTATGTGTGTATGGGAAGCTTTTCAATTTGGGTAGGCCAAATCCAGGCGGAAATACCAAAACATGGCCCAGGTTAAAGGCATGCAATTTCAGACGCAGCCTAAAACTATAGCATACATTAATAAATATAATACCAGAACAATGATAGTAAAATAACACTGGTATAGGCCATGTATTGTGCTTTTTGTAGCTTTATAGCTTTGTCCCCATTTACTTCATTGTATAAGAGCAGCTTGAAAATTGTACTAAATCTCCCTATTTCTGTTTGACAGAGGAAAGAAAGACAAACAGATCTGGAACACATTGAGGTTGAATAAGAGATCTGACTGTAAATTGGGAATAATTCCATTAAATTAAACAATATAATTATATCTTATACATTCTATTTGATATTTTCTTCCCAAAAAAATCTCCTGACCTCCAAGGTGCAGCCCAGAAGGCTGATCATTAACTATTCAAAGACAATGTACAGACTTGGATACTGTCAAGTAGTCTCAAACTGATATTATCACCGAGCCCTACATACACGAAAGTAACACTCTGATCTTCATGATCCTGCTGGGAAACGGAGATGAGAGAGAGGCAGCAAGAGACCAGGACTGGCGAAACCTCCCAAACAGGTTACGCATTTAAAGACGACAAAGTCTGTAATTGCCGATGGCTATGTTTCAGAGCACCCTGGAAATTGTTACATATTCTTTTTGATGGCTCGCCGTGTTTATGGAGCTCAGAGCTGTATTCACCCCAACTAGCCGCTTTAGCACGTTCCCCATGTTTATAATTATGCCGAATATGAGACAATTTTTTTAATCTTGAGTCTCAAAAGCAGTATACGCACCATAAGAAAATGTGCAGTGGTTTACTTAAGGAGCAATTTTCACCTGACCTTTCCCCCAAATTGGGTCTTACATTTCTGTTGGAGAAACAGAAAAGTGACCCTAATATCATCTAAATGATAACTATGTTCATAACTGTTGTAACTAAACAGGGTAATTTGTAAGTCATTATATTATTTTTTAGATTTACAGTTAAACATAACCCTGAGCCTGAGATGATTTAAACACTCATTTCAAACGTCTTAAAAAAATGCTGATCCAAATGCAGATTAATTCATTTTTGACATTTAAACTGCATATGCACTGCTGTGACATTTCCTTTGCTTGCTTGGCCAGCCACTGTTCCCTTATCGAGGGAACTTCCCACTGCGTCGAAACGCTTTGGGGATGCTCCCTAAGCATCAGCGAATCTGAAGCCTGAATAAACACTAGTCCAATCCGATTGGTCGTGCGTGATGACGTCATTGTGACGGCGTACCTGGAAGTATAAAATGGGGGCCGGCGCATAATGGCGGCAGTTATTGCTCTTCAGCATAGCGCTCTCTGTTTGGTCTGTCTATTTACTGTTGTCTGTCCAGTTGCGAGTGTGTGTGTGAAAGATTTATTTAAAAAGTATGGAAGAGAGAAGGAGTGCATTTAGGCAGTGTGTGCATCCGTGTCCCCGTTACATCTCGGGATCGGATGCACACCTGTTATGTGTGCAGTGTCTGGGTGTTCAGCACGCTCGGGCGGCTCTCGAGGGAGCCGCCTGTGAACACTGCGAGCTGCTGACACTCAGACTGCTCCGCTCTCGGCTGGCCGTGTTCGATGAGACCGGCCAGCCTCGTGAGCCCCGTGGTTCTGGACCCGCGGTCGCTGAGGCGGCTCGGCGTCGCAGATCATGGGGCTCACAGCGGGACTTGTCAGAGGGTTTCGGGACTGCCGCGGCACTTTCCCAATCCTCCTCTGACAGTTCCGACGATCTTCCTCCCCGTGTGGAAGCCCGCTTGGCGGCATCTTCCCCCGGGTTGGAGGGTCCGATGCTTGAGCTGTCTGATTCTGAGGAATTAGATGTGCTCAGCATCGAGGCGGGTGACGTTAAAACACCATACACACTGCTTCACTCATAAAATAAGGTGCTCAGGCAGTCCCCGAGGGGGCTGCCTGTAGTAACCCGGTGTTCTCCGTTCCCGTGCGGAAGCCCGCGATGCGGCTCTTCCCCGGGAGGGAGAACCAGATGCTTGAGCGATCTGATTCCGAGGAATTAGATGTGCTCAGCGTCGACGGAGTGAAGCAAACGAGAGCTCGCCACCTTATAATGCAGGCTCGATCTCGCGTTGCCGAGGCAGCGCGTGCATTAAGGGTCTGCAACAGAAGTGAACACACGCTATATGTGTACATGTGATACTGTTTAGCGAGGCTTGCAGTCAGCCCCTGAGGGTGCTGGCTGTGGTCGTTGAGAAATGTCTCGTAGCGTACAGAAACGTGCGTTTTCGAGTGTTTCAGCCTCGCGCCTGTGGCTTTCATCTCGAGGGATGAAAGCCAAATATGTTGGGAACGATTCGAATCTCGCGTTGCTGAGGCAGCGTGTAGATGACGAGTAGTTGAATACATATTTAAACAGTATGGTCTGGTGATTAGGGCTGCATTTAATTCTGAGGAATTTAAATTAAACATTATCTGACTTTGAGGAGTTAGATATGTCTATTCAGCCTATCATTCAGCATGTTCACGTGATGGGTGATTATGGTGGCATTTATTTCTGAGGAATTAAATGGGATTTATCTAACTTTGAGTAGTTAGATTATCAGCCTATCATCCCAGTTGTGTTCACTATTTGGGTGTTTTTGGTGGCATTTAATTCTGTGCAATTAAATGGGATTTATCTGACTTTGAGGAGTTAGGTATTTCAGCCTATCATCCAAATTGTGTTGCTCCCGGGGAGCGCTCGAGATCGCCTCCTCTGTGGAGTCTTCTGGAAGTCGATGCTGCGATCCGCCGTCTACGACGCTCGGGCCACATTGGCTTCCAGCGAACGCATGCTGCTCTAGCCGCCTCTAGAAAGACTGCAGCTGGGCAGCAAACGCGTTCGCACACCGAAAATCCTCCCCGACTAAGCCCTGCCGGGTGGCCGCTTCAGGGGGTCGGGCAGGAGGCTCGGTGGGTACCAGAGACCAGCCTTGAGAGGCTGGTTCCCCTAGTAGAATATATCAGCGCATAGTCATTATGCTCCTGAATATATCTGTTGGGCCCTGTGTACCATGGGCAAAGGGTGCAGACTGCAGTTCAGTGTTCCACCACCGGGGTTCATCGGTGTGGCCTGGATAGTGGTGTGCCCAGCCCAGTGGCCTGCTGGCCAGCCCCCTCTCCAGAGGAGCGATCGAGGTCGCCTCCTCTGTGGAGTTTTCTGGAAGTCGATGCTGCGATCCGCCGTCTATGACGCTCGGGCCACATTGACTTCCTGCGAACACATGCTACTCTAGCCGCCTCTAGGGAGACCTCGGCTGGGCAGCGAACGTGTTCGCACACCGAAAATCCTCCCCGACTAAGCCCTGCCGGGTGGCCGCTTCAGGGGGTCGGGCAGGAGGTTTGGTGGGTACCAGAGACCAGCCTTGAGAGGCTGGTTCCCCTAGTAGAATATCTCGGCGCATGGTTATGCTCCCGAATATATCTGCTGGGGCCCTGTGTACCTTGGGCAAAGGGTAGAGACTGCAGTTCAGCGTTCCACCACCGGGGTTCATCGGTGTGGCCTGAATAGTGGTGTGCCCAGCCCAGTGGCAGGTAGGGAACAGGAAGTGTGCTCCCTGAGGGTAAAGGAGGCTATATTGTGTATCCCTCCGCCAGACAGGGAGTCCGGCTTTACGGTCGCTACCTCATGGTTCCCAAAGAGGATGGAAGGGTGCGTCTATTATTAAATCGGAGGTACTTGAACCGTTCTCTGAGGAGATTCAGGTTCAAGAGGCTCATTATCCCATCGTGAGTCAGATCCAGTTCGAGGACTGGTTCGTCACGATGTATCTAAAGACGCATATTTCATATCTCCATCCTTCCTGCCCACAGGAGGCCTGAGGTTCGCTTTCGGGGGCGAGGCGTACCAATATCGGGTTCTTCCCTTCGGCCTCACTGTTAAGCACACCACTGTGAAGCACTTTCAGAGAGTGCTGGGGCACATGGCAGCAGCGTCCAACATGATACCGTTCGGCCTGCTACACATGAGACCCCTCCAGTGGTGGTTGAAAACCAAGGGGTTTTCCCCCAGAGGGAATCCTTTTCGTATGATCAGGGTAACGCGCAGATGCCTTCGTTCCCTAGTCATATGGAAGAAACCTTGGTTTCTGTCCCAGGGGCCAGTGTTGGGAGCGTCCTGTTGCCGGAAATCCGTTTCAACAGACGCCTCCCTCACTGGTTGGGGCGCGGTCATGGACGGCCGCTTTGCGAGGGGCCCATGGGAGGGCCGTCATTCCTCCTGGCACATAAATTGCCTGGAGATGATGGCGGTCTACAAAGCTCTCAGGAGCTTTCTCCCGGACCTCCGCGCGCCAACATGTCCTGGTGCGGACAGACAATACGGCTGTCGTAGCGTACCTCAATCGCCAGGGAGGGGTAAGATCGCGCCCTCTGTGCAGATTGGCGCATCTAATCCTCCTGTGGTCCCAGGGGAAACTGTTGTCCATCAGGGCAATGTATGTCCCGGGGGTTCAAAATCAGGGAGCAGACATCCTGTCGAGGCAGGGGCTGAGGCCCGGGGAGTGGCGGCTCCACCCCGAAGTGGTGGAGGCCATATGCGAGAGGTTCGGCCCAGTGGAGGTGGATCTGTTTGCGTCTCGAGAGACGTCCCACTGTCCACTGTGGTTCTCCCTCACGCATCCAGCCCCGTTGGGGTTGGATGCCATGGTGCAGACGTGGCCGAGGCTGCGTCTGTACGCATTTCCCCCGATTGCTCTGCTCCCGGGAGTCCTGGAGAGGGTCCGTCGGCAGGGGGTCAGTCTACTTCTGGTAGCACCCCGTTGGCCGATGCGAGTTTGGTTCTCAGATATCATAGCCCTGCTGGCAGGTCATCCATGGCAGATTCCTCTGAGGAGGGATCTCCTGTCTCAGGCGGCGGGGATGATATTCCACCCCCGGCCGGAGATTTGGAACCTTTGGGTCTGGCCCCTGAGGGGGCCAGGTACCTAGAGGCTGGCCTGTCGGCAGACGTGGTAGAGACCTTACTCAGTTCCAGGGCTCCGTCCACAAGGAGACTGTACAGCCTCAAGTGGAATGTGTTTTCCACTTGGTGTAGGGGGCGTGAGGTGGACCCAGTTAACTGCCCAGTGGCTTCAGTGCTGGAGTTCCTCCAAGATCGCTTCTCTGCGGGCCTAACCCCGTCCACACTCAAGGTGTACGTGGCTGCCATTGCGGCTTTCCACACTCCTCTGGGTGATGGGCCTCTGGGTAGGCACCAGTTGGTTGTACAGTTCCTCCGTGGGGCTCGGAGGATGAGGCCTGTGGCTCAGTCCAGAGTTCCAACCTGGGACCTGGCAGTGGTTCGCGAGGGGTTGGCTGAGGCCCCCTTCGAGCCACTGGAGTCAGCAGAACCGAAAAATCTGACCCTTAAGGTGGCTTTTCTACTCGCCATCTCCTCTCTAAGGAGAATGGGGGATCTCCAGGCCTTGGCAGTAACGCCGACTTGCCTGGAGTTTGCCCTGGGTGGAGTGAAGGCCATCTTACACCCTAGGCCGGGCTATGTGCCTAAGGTCCCATCGAGGGTGGTCAGGTCTTTGGTTCTGCAGGCATTTCATCCTCCGCCTCACGTGACGGAGGAAGAGGGGAGACTTCACCTACTCTGCCCGGTCAGGGCACTCAGGGTGTATCTGGCGAAGTCCGCACAGTGGAGGAGATCTCAACAATTGTTGGTGTGTTTTGGCTCACCCAAGAAGGGGTTGCCTGCGTCTACCCAGACAATCAGTAACTGGATTGTCCAGGCAATAACCATGGCTTATCAGGTGCGCAGTTGCCTTCACCTGTAGCCGTGAGGGCACATTCCACCAGAGGCATGGCCTCTTCGGTGGCCCTCCTTTCTGGGGTCCCCTTGCAGGATATCTGCGAGGCGGCGGGGTGGGCTACTCCACACACTTTTATCAGGTTCTATAGCCTGGATCTCCCTGCGACGCCTGGCGCGAGGGTGCTCCAACCCTAGTTGTGCCCGGTCTCCGGCTTCACACTAGGACAGGCGCTACCCTCGGTGTGGCCTAGTGGGTACTCGTTCCCCAAAGCGTTTCGACGCAGTGGGAAGTTCCCTCGATAAGGGAACGGCTCGGGTTATGTATATAACCCTTGTTCCCTGAGAGGGAACGAGCACTGCGTCGTACCGCCACACCTCGGCACGCCTGGAGCGCATGCTTCAGAGCAAAAAACTGCCGCCATTATGCGCCGGCCCCCCTTTTATACTTCCGGGTACGCCGTCACAATGACGTCATCACGCACGACCAATCGGATTGGACTAGTGTTTATTCAGGCTTCAGATTTGCTGATGCTTAGGGAGCATCCCCAAAGCGTTTCGACGCAGTGCTCGTTCCCTCTCAGGGAACAAGGGTTATATACATAACCCGAGCCGTTTCTGGTGGGTTGGACTTTGGGATATTGGTACCCAACAGGTTTCAGTGTAGCATTATTCAGCAAATCTTAGCATTGACAGCTGACATATGCAAATGTTATCAATACATGTATATACTGTATACTATAATATTTACAATAGGAACACGTTTGCTAATATTATGCTGATACATTGTATGTGTACACTTGTATGTGCAAACTTACAGTGCAAATTTTATTTAGTTTTTAAGCATTTTTATGTATTTTATTAGTTCATGTTTTATGTATTATATATAATATTATGCATATAATGAATTTGCATTTGGACCAGCATATTTGAAGAAATTTGAGAGTTTAAATTAATGGAGCTTCAGGGTTATGTCTAACTGTAAATCTAAAATTAATATAATGACTTACAAATTACCGTTTAGTTACAACAATTATGACAATAGTTATTATTGATATGATATGTATATATGTGTTTACAAAAAGTGTCTATTTACAAAAATATTTTTAGTTTTTAACATTAAAAATAATAATTTCCAACAGTGCCAAATCATCATATTCAAATTATTTCTGGATGCTGAAAATTCAGCTCTGCCATCATATGAATAAATTACATTTTAACATATAACATTTTTAAATTGTAATAATTTTCACAATATTACAGTTTTTATTGTGTTCTGATCAAATAAATGCAGCCTTGTTGAGAATGAGACTTTTTCCCAAAAAATATTAAAAACTTATTGACCCCAAATTTGTGATTGACATATTATTAGCATATATACTGCATTTACATAGCTATACTAACTTAAATATATGTATACCTTGCCTCACCAAATGCCTGAATATAATAATCAAATATATGTCTATTTGACTAATTACCCATGCCATACTTTTGAGAAGTTTTCTGCACAGTGTTTATTTAATTTAAAATGTATACTGTAGAAGAAACCATGTATTCACGTCAAGATGTTTTATGCCCATTTGCCTTTAAACAGTTAGTTTGATTTCTTTAATGAGTTCCCACCATTGATGAAACATTACAAGTATGAAAGTCTGAACAGTAAATAATCTGCATTCTGTTCAGTGTGAACACCATCACTTGTATCAGATATCTCGCCATCTGCTTACTCATCTCTCCTCATTTCACCTCACCTCGCTTTACCTCTTTCTCCCCTCCCTATTCCTTTCACTCTAAAGTTGAAAGATTATGGGTAAAGTTTGTTGCTTATGCATTCTCAAAGAAACTTCTAGGACTGAGAGGGACTATGGGCACAGCCTAACTTCCCCTGCCTTGTCCTGTTAGATTGAACAAACAGTTTTTTTTGTTGAAAAAGTAACTATGGAGCAGTAGATGTATGGCCAATATTAGTATAAAGAGGTGGAACAGACTGGAACAACAGCTTGACTCTTCATTCTGTTATTCATCACTGGAAATTTTTTGTTGGATGTGGATGCATTTGCTCCCATTTCCTCCAGCATGATGCTAGTCGTTTGAGCAAACAGGTACATTCCACAGCATGATAAATGGCACATCACAGTTTGCGCAGAGATTTAGTGCATAGCACCATGACACTGTGTACCAGTGTACTTTATGCCAGTAATTACTATAATAGCTTAAGTGAATGCAGCTTCCACTTTTATGTATTGTCACAGAATAATGAGGAGAATCTGCACATTATAATTTTTGCCTGGATCAGGGGTCAAGAGTCATGGAAGGTAAAGATTTAATCAGATATTAAATTATCATGCAGTGGACTGATGTGACTTGGGAAAAAGAAGAAGCAGCTGTAAATAAGCAAAGGTACAAGGTGAAACATGAAGCTGGCTGTGCTTATCTTTGAGATAAACAAGGTTATTTATTGCCAATGGCAACATTTATCCTGGGCTGAACAAAGGCAGGCAAGAAACCATTATGCAATTATACTATTATACAATTTACAGGTGAAAATTCAGACCGCTTTCATTCCTGCAACAAATACCATCCCCACTTTATCAGGTGACCTTTACTATGTACATGCGTCAAAATATAAGTACAATGGGTAACACTTTATGTTAAGGTTCAGTTATTAACTATTAACTAGTTGCTTATTAGCATGCATATCACTTGGATATTGGCTGTTTATTAGAACTTATAAAGCATATGTTAATGCCTTATTGTGCATGAACTTATTCTACTCTTAATCCTACCCAATACCTAAACTTAAATGCTATAAAAACTAGCTTACTAACTATTAATAAGTTTATGGAGGAAAAAGTCGTAGTTAATAGTGAATATGTGTTCCTCATACCAAACTGTTACTGTACAATGTATTTATTGTGCACATATTACAAAAAAACTTTTGATGATATTGAGGTGGGACATGGGTAAAGTTGGTGGTATGGGTAAGTTTAAGGGTAGAGTTAGGTGTAAGGGAAGTTTCAATCGGTGTATTTATAAATGTTATTCCAGAAATCAATTCTGCCTTCTTGTTTCTTGTTACCACACCGCCTTGTTTAGTCGCTGGCGGTTTCTCAATATGCGTTCTTGAGTGATCTTGCATCCTTGTGTTAAACTGTTGAAGTTCAATATAAGAACGCAAGTACAGAGGATGCATACCCAGATGAGGTCTTGATATCGAGGATGCATCAAATGCAGGCCTAAGAGAATCAAAATCGATCATTATATTGAACAGACATGTTCAGTATTTAATTGTAGTATCTGAATCCAGCATGGCTTTGGGAATGGCCTCACAGGGCAGCGAAGCATTCTGGGAATAGTAGTCTTTAATCCCCATGAGACAAAAATACATTTTCTGTCTTTTCTCAGTCTAAAAAGCATCAAATTCATCAAATTCACATTTCTACTACAGTAATGACCCAGTTTAAATACAGATTCATCTTTCCAGCGCTGAAGCACCCCTTTAAGTGAGTAAAAAGCAACAATAACAAATTTGCATTCACACAAATATTTTGTATGCATTGATACAAATACTTTTTTGATTGTCTCATTGATATAACATGCATAGACATGCAATAACATCATTGCATGATGACGTAAGGAACCGAAAGTTATTTTTGAAATATCTTTTTTTTTAAAGGTGGGGTAAGTGTTATTTCAAAACCGTTTTAAAAAAAGGACTCAGGCCAGGTCCAATAACAAACTTGTAACCAATCAGCAGGTAAGGGACATGTCTAATATTGATGGTGAGAAGAGAGGCTCAGTGCACGTCATTATTCAAAACACACAAGTCACACATGACGGACATTAGCTGAGAACTAATAACTGTATATGCTGGCTTTTGCTTGACTATGCTCGTGTGTCATGTTCGCTTGTTTGTCTATTTCCGATCGTATTGCCACTCACTTCAGCTACGATTAAGACCCATTCATTTCCGCATCTAAATCACTGTTTCAAGCGTCAGCTCACAAAATGTGTCCAACAAGTAAGATACTATACTCCTTATATATGTTTGTTTCCTCGTTTCATGATCCATATAACCCTTATCCGGTCATAATTGTAATATGTTCATTAGTTGGACTGTCATGCCCGTGTACTATCGAGTTGTTCATGAGAATGGTTTGTGTTTTTGTGATGGAAGGGGGGACTTTTTCATTGAATATTCGATCTGTAACACACAGATTCTGCCATAGTCGTTGCCTGGGTTACGTATGTGTGGGGCGGAGCTATAATAGGGCCGACAGGCCGAGACCCTTTTGGGGGTAGGGGCGTGTTTGTTTTGGTGATTTGAAATATCAACAACGGTTATCAGATAACACTTAGAGGCCCACCTTTAAATTTTTTTTTTTTTTTTTTAAACGAATTGCCCAAATGGACCAGTTTTCAGAAATTAATCAGACTTTGCTTCTCTATTCCTCATGTGCTCTGCTCCCTTTATATTGTGTTCATTTCCCTCCTGTCTTTGCTGGTTCGCTGCATTCATTGTGTGTGTGCATTTCTTGCTTGTCATTCAGTGCTACATTTAGTTTTCTCTGTCAGTTCTAGCTTTATATTTTTTCCCTTTTGATTTTTCAGTTTATTCTTTGTTCCTGTTTTTTTATATTCAAGTTCCAGTCTTTATTTGGCTGCAGTTCTCCCACGCCTTATTTCTGGCTTCTCTCTTGATTTAGCTGTCATTTAGTCTTTCTAATCCTTTTCTCAAAAGTTCCGTGCAAGGTTGCAGTCTTGTTTTATTTATTTTTGCCTGCAAGTTTATTATTTGTGACCAATGCTGGCAAAATGAGTCAGAACAAGCAGTTATTTTCACATTCTCCATTAAAATACTTCCAAATAAATGAGCTACAACTGTTTGAAGTCAATAGAATCAGAAAAGTCCATTTTGAAGATGTCTTTTGCCAGCACGGGTCACATTTATTACTAGAATATTTGCTAGCTCGTTATAACTTAGTTTCTGTATTTTTTTTATTTTCAGTATTTCATAGTTGCCCCTTTTATGTTTTCGTTATCTCTTGTTTGTCTCTCCTCTTGTCATGTGTGATCATCTCGTGTTGGTACCTGCTCTGCCCTGCTTCCTGAGTCTTACCTGGTCGCTGACTCTCCGAATCTGGCAGCCAGCCTGGCACTTCTCCAGATGAGTCTGCAAGTGTCGAGCCTATAGTTCCCTAAGCCACTGCCTTGCCACCATCGTTGCCTTAGCATCTGTAGCTGCCTCATCCCCGACTAGCCTGATCTCCTGTTGTGTGCCCTGCGCTTTTGTTTGGACTTGTTTCTCGCCTCAGATATTTTGTGCTTTTTGTTGTCAGTAAATATCACTCCCCACTCATTCTGGGTCATTTAAAGAGTAAATAACATTCCCCGCTCATCTGGGTCCTCCCTCTAATAACCCTGACATTCAGTGTCTCTACCTGGTGAGCTAACGTTCCCCTAGATGGGGTTTTTAGTCACCTTAGAAGTTCTCCATATAATTTCATTGTTGTCATAATTTCAAAATCACATATGCTTCCCAAATTACACTGTAATGAAAATTAGGTTCGGAAACCCATACCTTTCACATTGAAAGCCAGAATCTTAGCATTGGAATGATTAAAAATGTATGTCTTAATAAAATAATAAATAGACATCACTGTTTATAATTATCCTATTATTCTGTGTTAGTGAGGCCAGCAGGGGGCGCTCACCCTGTGTTTTGTGTGGATCCTAATGCCCCAGTATAGTGATGGGGACACTTTTCTGTCAAAGAGCACCGTACTTTGGATGAGACGTTAAACCGAGGTCCCGAATCTCTGTGGTCGTTAAAAATCCCAGGATGTCCTTCGATAAAGAGTAGGGGTGTAACCCCAGCATCCTGGCCAAATTTGCCCATTGGCCCCTGTCCATCATGGCCTCCTGATAACCCTCATATAATGATTGGCTTAATCACTCTGTGTCCTCTCCACCAATCAGCTGGTGTGTGGTGAGCGTTCTGGCACAATATGGCTTCCATGTGGGTGCTGCACATTGGTGGTGGGTGAGGAGATTCTCCCTTCTATGTAAAGCGCTTTGAGTGCTTAGAAAAGTGCTATATAAATGCAATTAATGATTATTGTTATTATCCTTTTTTGGATAAGTTCATGTCATACCTTCATGATTCATTGTTGAGGCATCAGAATCACCACCAGATAAAAAGTATTAACAGTCCATCAAATTAAGCCTAATTATGCAACATCACAATATTGTCAAGTCACCTTTACTTATCATTTGAAGCAGCATCACCGTAATAAACAGGACAATAACAATAATGCAATTCACACTGCACTGACAGGGGCCGACCAATGGCAACAGACACTTTTTTCCCCCCCACAGTTTTTGATGGTTTAACGTGTTACCTGTTGTCACTGTCGCTGTTGATTGGTAAAGTGTGAATTGGTATTTAGACACAATATTGTTAGGTTGGCCACTGTTTCTATTTGGCAGATCAAAAATAAACAAAGTAGCTTACCTAACAATATTATAGTGCTTTTCCACTGCGTGGTATGGTTCGGTGTGGCTCTTTTCCACTGCATGATGCGGCTCAGTAAGGCTCGTTTAAAATAGTAACATCTCATTTGAAGTTCCAAACCTGCTGTACGGATACTAAATTGCGACATGGAAATACTGCAGTTCACCGATTGATAAGAGAGAATCGTCACTACCATTATATGCTTTTTGTCACAGTGATACAGCGACTTAGCCTTGATGGCAGCCGAACTCAGCCCCACCCACAACATTTGAGCTCAGGCAGTTTGGTCTGGACTTGCTCCATAGAGGAGTAATTAATGCCCGAACAGAAACTGTTCGGATTAAGGAAATCATCAGGGTGGGCTTTAGACGATGATGGACAAATGATAAAGAGTAACATAATCATCCGTGTCATCAAAGGAGCTTGGGTTGAATTTGTTCTAATTCTAAACTGAGAACTTGTTCGTGTGCATTCACCTGCATTATTTCTCTCAGAAAAGATGATCCTGTTGGAAAGTAGCCTACTCTGTGTATACTTAAATTCTTTTTTTTTTTTTTACAACCCCACAAAGATCGGCAAAAGATTCCAGCGTGCAGACATGGTTGCAAGGTTTTAAGACAAAACCTGTAAACTGCTAGCCCAAAACAAACCCAGTAGCTTTTCAATTATAGGGGGTTCTCTGGAAAAAACTTCCAGTTGGGGTGTAAAATGTGTTTTGGCAAGGTTGCCTGCTAAAATTCGCATTCCTGGGTCTATGTATCACATAATTGAGGTCGCTTCAACCCGCGGACATGGAAAACAACCTGTGGGCGGGCAAAACCGCTGACTTGGGAGTATAGTTGAGTTCTGTTGACATTTGACAGCTAACGTTATGCATCGCTCCATTGCTCTGATTGGTTGTAGGTCTATCCAATAGATGTCTTTCCTGGTTCGGTTGAAACACGGCCCATAATCACAGCCCAATGGAGCAGTTTCAGACTCATATTATGACTAGAATTGAGCATGACCACGTCAGGCTAATAGTGACTGAGACCCTGAACACATTGCTAAATACAAGAGCTTACCCGTCAAGGAAATCAAGTGATTTCGTTGCCTGTGCTTTGTTATACGAGTCCCCAAGACTTTTTTTTGCTGCCGTCAGCCTCCTTTGAAACAAACTTCTCTGTCTTGCAATTAAAATCATTCTATCATTCCATAATATCACACACTTAGTTCCCTTTCGAGAGAGGTTCCTCGTATTACGTATGGGAAAAACTCCTTTTCTCGAGAATGTGAAGCAAAACTTTTAATAAAGGTATCTATGTAAAGCGCAGTGAGCTGCACGGCCATAGCCCAGCGCGAGGAGCGCTCTGATTGGCCGGGCTGCGGCAACTGCAGGAACCTATGGTGAGGCGGCTGAGAGGAACGAACCAATGGGGGGCGTTCCAGAAGCCCGCCGAAAAAGGTGCTTATATTTGCATACAGGAGGCTATATAAGACCCTAATTCGCCATAGGTGTCAGATTTTATCTCCTTCAGCGATACCTTCGCTGGTCTCCGGAAGAAGCACCGCCGTTGAAAAGGCACCAGCGGAACCTGCAGCTGAGGACGACGGACTCCCTCTCCGCCTTCTCTGCCGTTCCAGCTACGCCATCCGGCGTTATATATCCTTTAAACTGTGTCTATGTTGAGTGTTATATGTGTTTGTGTTGCCGCTGCAACGCCACTTCTAGAGCTTACAGGTTTGTTCTACTCGAGGACTCTCTCGTTCCGCCGCGTCGTTAAGCGCCGCGGAAAGACGGAGCTCTTCTCACTCTCCCTCTGCTCTCGTCCCGTCGCGCTGAATAGCGCCGCGGAAAGAGAGAATGTTAGAGGACATGAGCACACTCAAGCCGAAGCTCTCTTCACTCTGCCGCCGCCGCGGCTCTTCTTCCGCCGCTGCCACAGAGTTGTTCCCACTCTTCTCTCATTCTGTCGCGCTACAGCCGCGGACAGAGAATACTAGAGTGAATAGGCGAACTCGAGCCGAAGCTCTCGCCGTGCTAGAAGCGCCGCGGACAGAGTTTTACCTCACGCTTCCAATTCTCTCGTCCTGTCGCTCTATCGCCGCGGACAGAGAATACTAGAGTGAATAAACAAACTCGAGCCGAAGCTCTCGCCGTGCTAGAAGCCCCGCGGACAGAGTTTTACCTCACGCTTCCAATTCTCTCGTCCTGTCGCTCTATCGCCGCGGACAGAGAATACTAGAGTGAATAAACAAACTCGAGCCGAAGCTCTCGCCGTGCTAGAAGCGCCGCGGACAGAGTTTTACCTCACGCTTCCAATTCTCTCGTCCTGTCGCTCTATCGCCGCGGACAGAGAATAATAGAGTGAATAAACAAACTCGAGCCGAAGCTCTCGCCGTGCTAGAAGCGCCGCGGACAGAGTTTTACCTCACGCTTCCAATTCTCTCGTCCTGTCGCTCTATCGCCGCGGACAGAGAATAATAGAGTGAATAAACAAACTCGAGCCGAAGCTCTCGCCGTGCTAGATGCGCCGCGGACAGAGTTTTACCTCACGCTTCCAATTCTCTCGTCCTGTCGCTCTATCGCCGCGGACAGAGAATACTAGAGTGAATAAACAAACTCGAGCTGAAGCTCTCGCCGTGCTAGAAGCGCCGCGGACAGAGTTTTACCTCACGCTTCCAATTCTCTCGTCCTGTCGCTCTATCGCCGCGGACAGAGAATACTAGAGTGAATAAACAAACTCGAGCCGAAGCTCTCGCCGTGCTAGAAGCGCCGCGGACAGAGTTTTACCTCACGCTTCCAATTCTCTCGTCCTGTCGCTCTATCGCCGCGGACAGAGAATATTAGAGTGAATAAACAAACTCGAGCCGAAGCTCTCGCCGTGCTAGAAGCGCCGCGGACAGTTTTACCTCACGCTTCCAATTCTCTCGTCCTGTCGCTCTATCGCCGCGGACAGAGAATACTAGAGTGAATAAACTAACTCGAGCCGAAGCTCTCGCCGTGCTAGAAGCGCCGCGGACAGAGTTTTTCCTCACGCTTCCAATTCTCTCGTCCTGTCGCTCTATCGCCGCGGACAGAGAATAATAGAGTGAATAAACAAACTCGAGCCGAAGCTCTCGCCGTGCTCATTCTACCGCCGCCGTGCTGAAGCGCTGCGGACAGAGAATACTAGAGTAAGTTAGACGAGCGAGCTCGGGCTGTTGGTTATGTCAAGAACAATGTCGCTGCAGCGCGCGCTTACTGCCAAGGAAGTTGTAATGGCTGCCTTGTCATGATAGCGCGCGCCCCTTCCACAGCGCGTTGCTGACTAGAGCGCGGCTTACGTCATAGCACGCGCTCACTGTCAGAGCATAAGGGCGTCGGAAAATGGCTGCCAAGCTAAGCCCTTTTTTCACTCTATCACTTCCAGTCCCCTTTATTCAGGCGGCTGGAAAGGTTTTTACACTGTAGACAAAGTGTCCACTACACAGTGTGCACCCCTACATAAGCACTGTTAATTCAGCCTCACAAAATCACAAATAAATCCCGCCGCGGCCGGATTACACCATATAAAGTCAACTAGCCTTATTGCAGTCAACTAGCCTGTGGTCAAACACGCTTGTCTGCATGCGCGCTTTCAGTCTAGACTAGAGCATAACGGCATTGTGGAATGGCTCACATACCACCCGCACTTCCTTACATTCTCCCAGTTCCCTTAAGTTAAGTGACTGGAGATGAAATATTGCAGTCAACTAGCCTGTGTTAAACACGCTCGTCTGCACACTAATGCTGTGTGCGTTTACCCCTGTGGATTTGCTCACTGGTTTGCACCGTGGGTATTCTACGTAGGTTGTGCGCCACTGCACATTGTTTACACTACACACAAAAGAGCTTTCTATGTAGGAAATGTGCCCACTTTACAGTCTGCACTCCTGCACCCAAGCACTTTTCACAAAGTTCACTCTCGCACACACAATATAAATGTGAGGCGTGCGCCCACTGCAAAGCCTGCACCGCCAAAACTAACACTATCCCCACAGTGTTACAAGCAGTGTTACAGCACAAGCAACCCGGCTAACAGGCCCCTATTACTAAGCGGCCAGCCCCCGAATCTAATTCAACCCCTGGCTTTACGAGCCCAGGCCTGGCAGGCCATTCCTGGTATATAATATTGGGTGTTGAACATATAAAATGAGGTTCTCGCTACAGTTTTGCTCGCAGACCCCGCGATTCAAGCCGTGGTCGAGCCCTCTGTAAGAAGCAGTGTCAGTCACGTGCTTCTCGCTGAGGCATTGAGACTGTTAAAGGAGAGAGCGGCGAAAACAGTACACCCGACGCTAGCGAGTCAGGTTTTTACTGTCGCTAATTCCTCATGCCGAAAATGGGTGGCGGTCTCAGGCCCATTTTCCAGGCATCTGAACAAAGCACTTATGACACGCTCGTTTCAAGGTGCTGACGGTGAAACAAATCCTCGCGCACATTCGCCCCGGGGATTGGGTTTTCTCAATAGATCTGAAAAACGCATACTTCACGTTACGATAACCCCCCACCCCCACTACAGGCCATTCTTGAGATTCGCCTTCGAGGGGCAGGCTTATCAGTACAGTCATTGTCATAGACTCAAGACTTACGGCATAAGAACCACCACGTCTTGATAATGTACATAAAATCGCTAGGGCAGCCGAGATCAGACTCTGTTCACTGCATGGCTAAGCATCTCCTTTTATGGGCAGAGCACAATCTGAGCTCCCTAAGGGCGGCTTACGTGCCAGGTATTCTGAATCAGGGTCCGGACATGTTATCCAGAGGACCCATGTCCCCAGGGGGATGGTCCCTTTACCCGCAAACAATTCAGCTTGCACAGCACACGCTGCCCAATATTTTTTCTGCAAACGCAGGGATGCCCTGGCCCATGTTGGCCCAGACTCCCTCTATATGTTCCCTCCGATCGCGATCCAGCTGCAGCCTGTGCTTTTTAATAGCCCCACTTTGGAAGAACCGCACATGGTTCTCCATACTGTTTCAGCTGTCAGACACAGCCCCATGCCTATTCTGCCAATGAAAGGGAAGGTCTGGCATCCCAATCCCGAGCTGTGGGCCCTCCACGTATGGCCCATCAACGGTATCCCGGAACCTCTCTGACAAGTTATGAACACTATTTCGGAAGCTAGAGCCCCTGCTATCTGGCAGCTCTGCTTGAAGTGGTCAGTGGTTTTCTAACCAATGTGCTACGCGAAACATCGACGCACACTCATGCGAACTGGCGGAACCGCTCGCTTTCTCTAAGAGCTAATGGATGCGGGTCGTCCCCCCTCCATACTCGGGGTGTGTGTCTCCGCCATAGCAGCTAGCCACGCTCCTATCGCGGCACATTCACTAGGGAAAAGTGATCTTATTGTGTGTTTTCTTAAAGGGGCCAGGAGATTCAGCTCGCCTTGCCCCTACCTCGGTCCCTATTTGGGAACTCGCCATGGTTTTGGAGGCCGTGAAGGGTTCCCCCTCCTAACCACTTCAGAACACGAGCTTGAAGCACATATCACTCAAAACCGTTTTTCTGCTGGCTGTGGCCTCGGTTAACCGAGTGGGTGGCTTACCTGCACTCTCCGTGAGCCCTTCCTGTCTTGAGTTTGGGTCCAGCAACTTCAAGGTTGTGCTCAAACCGAGGCATGGTTTTATGCTGAAAGTGCTATCAACCCCTTCAGTATGCAGGTCTTTGCACTGCTTAACCCGCGTCTCAGAGAGAATAAGACGCAAACCTATTCTGCCCAGTCAGAGCATTGAGATTGTATCTAGAGCGCTCCGCCCCCTTCAGGCAGTCGGATCAGCTCTTTATTGCTTCGTTGGCCGCACTAAAGTTTGTGCTGTCATGAAACAGTCTCTCACACTGGATAGTGGATGCAGTCCCACTAGCATATAGGTCCAGGACCTAACCTGTCCTACAGGCATTTAAGCCCACTCCTCTAGAGGCATGGCCTCATCTTGGGCTTGGTCGTGTGACATTTCTTTGGAAGATATCTGTGCGGCGGCAGGCTGGGCCTCTCCGTCCACTTTTATCAGATTCTACAAGTTGGAGGTTCCAGCTCTACAAGCAGGGCTTCTCTCCATCTAGGCTCTATCTTGACCCTGGCAAACAGATTGCCTTACATTTTGGCCTGTACACATTAGTCCTTAAGCACTATTCATTCATCATAAGATCCGACTATGTCCGATCAGCTGTTCAAACGAACCGACTCTTCCGGTTCTTCATTCCCCTTATAAGCCGCCTCTGTCGGTGTCTCGGGGGTTTATAACATGTGCTTTGGGTATACTGGGTCAGTCAGCACACACGGCGCTTTACATTGTGTTCCCATACGTAATACGAGGAACCTCTCTCGAAAGGGAACGTACTCGGTTACTTTCGTAACCTCGGTTCCCTGAGAGAGAGGAACGAGTATTACGTTCCGTGCCGTGTTTTTGCTTCTCAGGTATCGCTTCAGTCGATCTTAAAACCTGACACCTATGGCGAATTAGGGTCTTATATAGCCTCCTGTATGCAAATATAAGCACCTTTTTCGGCGGGCTTCTGGAACGCCCCCCATTGGTTCGTTCCTCTCAGCCGCCTCACCATAGGTTCCTGCAGTTGCCGCAGCCCGGCCAATCAGAGCGCTCCTCGCGCTGGGCTATGGCCGTGCAGCTCACTGCGCTTTACATAGATACCTTTATTAAAAGTTTTGCTTCACATTCTCGAGAAAAGGAGTTTTTCCCATACGTAATACTCGTTCCTCTCTCTCAGGGAACCGAGGTTACGAAAGTAACCGAGTACGTTTTTAACAATCCCTATGACAATTTTTTCAAAACTTTTAACAGTTTTTCTAAACTCTTTTCACAGTTAGCACAACATGTGTCTGTGTAGGCTACACTATTAACACATTTATTGTTGCTTTTACAAAAAAATTCATACAGTTAACACAAATTAAAAATGCTTGAACTTCTTTTACACACAGCAAAGCTCAACAAAGCCCAAAACAATGTATTTTTACTGCCAAAATTACCAGTGCTTTAACACTGATTGTCAGAACGGATAACACCATGTTCTATAAGCTGACGAACAGCTGTTCATATTGTAAATTGAAACACAAATATATATCCCCTGATTTTATTCCAATGGTACTGAGAAACAATGGATTGAAGTTATGCAAAAATATATATATCATAGCTGATTCACATCTAGAAATTGTTTAGGTGTTGATGTTCTTTCAATCACATGACCAACTGGTATACAGTATAATTATTTGTGGCGATTTTGTGTGAAAAACCAACAACATAACACAAAGAAAGTAAGAAAAATGTGTATGTGTATGGAATTTGTGTAATTCCATCTGGTGCTAGTGTTTTTATGACTGTGCAATGATTGACTAAATGTTCCTTTTGGAAGAGAACATGTGTTGGCGTTTTGATAGACATAGTGTATTGTGTTTAGTGTATTATTGTATTTTAAAAATTAGTGTTGCAGTTTAGTTTTCAATGTGTGATTTTGAGCATGAAATTAACCATTTTGACAATTGTGTGTTGTGTTGGTGCGTTAAGAGTTTAGGAAATTTGTTAAAAGCATTTAAAAAGTATTTAAAAAATCGTACCACACAGTTGAAAAGCAAAGCGAGCCGAGCTGTACCATGCAGTGGAAAAGTGCCATTACAAAATGAATTGCACTTTAAAAGAAAGCCACAGCTGAACTAAATGCTGCAAAGACTTCTAAAGCATTGTGGCGGTTTAATGATCACAGCAAAACAGAGAGAGAGAGCTTTGGTGATAGCTAAGCAAATATTTAATTACTACAATAATAACTAATCGCTAGAAATTACATCAAAAGTAGAAACTGTAGAGCAAACATGTACATTTACAGGAAAACTGACCACCAACCGCAACTTTTTGGCGCAATATTTATTTCTAGCTCAACTCTGCACAGAATAGAAAGCACAGGACTGTGGGATATTAAAGGCATCAAAGGATACATCTATCGGTCAGATAAAGGTATATCTCAGAAGACAGGAGGCCTGGATGCATCCTCAGGCAAATCTTTTCAGTTTTCGGACACAGCCTTTGAGTATTCCCGAATGAATCAGTGCTTCTGAAAAAATCGGTAAGTGAATGAATGACTATTTTGCCACCTGCCGGTATAAGGATGTGTGGAAGGTACAATGAAAATTTTGATTAAAAAAATATTTGTTTGCTCTGTATTTTCAGTTTTTTGTTAGTAAAAAAAAATCTAAGGATTTGAAAATCTAGCTTGCTAAAGTAATGAGGTCTAGTTATGTTTGTGTGAGATATGCTATTCATGTAGACTGCTGACCACAGGCACTCAGCTCACCCGGTATGGAGCGGCATTTTTGATCAACTGAACCATTTACTGACATGGTCTTCTGCGGTTCATTCTTGGTTTACAAAAGAGTTCGGATCAATGTTTAGACAGTTATTCCCAAAATATGCAGCACATATTTGAAAATACGGACTCTAATTTGACATTTTCAAGGGCAGTTTTTACAGTCTTTACTTTAGACACCAAATATTTTGATGTCTAATATTCTTAGCTTGTGGCACATGCAGAAAACTCACATTGATCATATCGAACTCACAGCATTGGTTATTCCAAGGAAAAAAATATAAAAAATGTCTGATGTTAACTGTAACTAAAGAAAAAGAAACATCTGGCCCTTCTGTTAAAAATGTCAATTTTCAGAGTCCAACTAAAGTGGTTTATTGAGGCCACAGGCTGTTCTGTTACTGCAACATGTTAACTTATTTTAGATTATAGCATGACTGTCAATCAAAATGATCGGGTTATTAAAAGTTAATCTCCTGGTCTATACAAATCTCTTTGGTGATTGTTTTGGTATTTTGCAACTGAAAAGTTGTACAGCTAGTTAAGCTCTGCCAATGTGTGTTTGTTTGAAATCTCTCCAAAGAGTGCATTATAGATTTTTTACGGATGAATATTTTCAGTGGTAGATGCTCTAAATGAGATTGTGTATACCAAAACAATATACTTAAAAAAAAAAATCGAATCAATCAGAAAGAGCAGAGCAGTTAAAAGACTGACACTATTTAAATGTGATGCGAGTGCAGGCACAGAAAAGTTCATTCTAATTTGAATCCCCCCGCTTCATCTCTCACCAGAAATTTATGTGATTGTTCCTTGTATTATATAACAAATGTGATGATAGTAGTGGGGGTGTGCATATCTGTAAAAGTCTAAAATGAAATGATTATCAGCTGAAAGTATGAGCTGATATGATTTGACACTCTTCCTGAAACTGTAATGAAATATTCAGGCAATTTTTGATTATAATGCAAACGATTGTTTACGAGTGCAAATGACTATAAAACATTTTATAGTGGTAGCCACAGATAAGTATAACAAAATGTGTACACACACACACACACACACACACACACACACACACACACACACACGTAATGGTTTTTATACTTTACAAACCGTATCCCCTATTCTATCCCCTTACACTGCCCCTAAACCTACCCATCACAGGAAACATTCTGCATTTTTACTTTCTCAAAAAAACTCATCCTGTATGATGTATAAGCATAAGCATTTTATAAGCATAACAGTGTTATTAAAGTGTTATTAATGTAAAATACTAAATACATTTTTGTATTTGTTGCCGTTATTTTGTCACTTATTGAGCAGTGGACTAGCTGGAGCCGTTTACCTCCAGTCTTTGTGCTAAGCTAGGCTAGCGGCGGGTGCGTCAGACAGAGTTATGGGATGCACGGAGCTAAAAATGGTATGGACTTATCTAACTCTGGGGGATACGGTGAATAAGCTAAAGTCCAAAACGTCTGCGTGTTCCTTTAAAGTGCATAGAAGAGGAGACAACAACCCCCTACTTTGTTTTAGATATTATTTGACATAATTATGCTAACAAATCCAAGTTTTTTTTTTTATCAAATGCATTTTTTCACATATACATTCTCAGAAAAAAGTTACAGTGGAGGTACAATTTTGTTCCTTGGGGAACAAAACATACAACTATACCTTTAAACGTACACAATTGGTCCTTAGGGTACAAATATACCATTGTTTTCCTCATTTAAGTAAAACAAACTGGGAGTCACACGTTTTATACTGTGGTGGCTTAGAAGGGTTGGAAATAAACTTTGGAGGACATAAAATCTCTAGGACTGAACTTGCCTATCCCTGACTTAGAGGTACAAAAATATACCCTTAAGGGTACCACCCCAGTGATAACCCAATGCTAATTGGTTTAGTCAAATACGCAGTGAAAAAAGCAACAGTAAAACATCACCTAATGTATCACCTTATTGCTACTCAAATAGTTGAGCAATATCTCTTTTGTCATTTGTCTGTTTTACTCCTTTATAGAACTTTCCTACAGTAAGGGGATTGTTAACATTACTTGGCGACACTAGACTTTAGTATGAGACTCCTCTATCTTTTAGGCTGACCCACGTAGCAAATGCTATTATCCCCCCACTGATAGAGTTTCTTTGTGTACCCTGCTGAAAGTCTAACCACATCCATAACACTTCCAGCAGTGGACCTTTGTGACCCCATTTGAAGAAACAATTTGTTGATTTCACACTCTTTCACCTGCATGAGAGAAAGTAGAAGGTTACCGACAACAGAGGAAAGGTTGACAGAAGTATACTGCTTTGTCTCTAAGGCATTCTCCAAACATATTGTGCATGCCAAGTGTGTTAACAGCCCATATATTCCCTTAAATCAAAGTATTGCACTGTATTACACCTTTATTTTTCATTTTTAGTCAGAACCGTTTAGTGATGTGAACTTTTAAAGTTCACTTGAACATTAAATCAGAAGTGTGTAGTTTCAGTATCACTGAACAAATTATTGTCAGAATTCTGCAGCACCGCCTAGATCAGTTGAGCTCGGGCAGTTCGGTCTGGACTTGATCCATAGAGGAGTATTTATGGACGAACAGAAACTGATTAATGAAATCATCAGGGCGGGCTTTAGACGATGATGGACCGATGATAAAGAGTAACGTAATCATCCACATTATCAAAGGCGCTTGGGCCTTTGATTCTAATCCTGAATTTGTTCTAATCCTAAACGGAGAACTTGTTCGTATGCATTCACCTTCACTATTTCTCTCAGAAAGTGATCACGTTGGTAAGTAGTCTGTGTAATTATTTATTGGTAATTATTATTATTTTTTACAACACCGGTAAAAATCGCTTATTCCAGCCTGCATTTTTACAACAAAACCCGCCAACTACTAACCCAAAACAATAGCTTCTTGGGGAGGTGTTCTCTGGAAAAAAATAGCGTTTGGTGAGTAAAATTTGTGTTATTTTGGCACGGTTGTCTGCTAAAATTCGCATTCCTGGGTCTATAGATCACATAATTGAGGTCGCTTTATTTCAACCTGCCGAAAACAACCTGCAGACTTGGCAACACAGTGCAGTTGAGTTCTGTTGACATTTGCCAACTAACGTAATGAGTCGATTCGTTGCTCTGATTGGTTGTAGGTCTATCCAATTTAATCTTTCCTGGTTTGGTTGAAACATGCCCCATAAATCCAGCACAATGGAGCAGTCTCAGACTCATATTCTGACTAGAATTGAGTATGACCACGTCAGGCTACAAGCCCTAGGGACAAGTCGTATATTTAGGCTTGTCACATGTTCGCTAAGTATACTTGCTATAGTCAGGTATAGGTGGGGCAGGGTTTTCTTTTGAGACATTTGACTGAACAAAATCTTTGTAGTTCAAGATGAGGCATCAATAATTTGGGGCCTATCAAACAACCGGCACAATGTAACGGCAGGAATGACGCAAGTGTTTTTTGCTAGTTTCAGCCCAACACAGTTATCATTTTCGCATCCAGCGCCGTATTGTTTAAATAGTAATTGCGCTTGTGCCCACCTGTTTGCCCATGTCTGAAAGCGAGGTGTGTTCTGGTGCACTGCTATTTTGAGGCAACTGAAATACAGTACTCCACTGACCAACAAAAACCTGGTCCAAAGTCAATAGCTGTGTATTTTTGTGCTATTTAAAGGGTGTGTTAATGATAAGCGCCAGGTGCAAAATTTAAACATTTCTATTTAGATTTATTTATTTTTATTTCAGTTTTAATTTAAGTAGTTTGATCACACCAGTTTAAACTGCCTGTTTTCCCATTCATTGCTAACAACCTAAGGTGTAACAGTATTTTTTTTTTTTTTCTGCACAGCAATAATATAATTTTTGATCACTGAATAAATGCAATTCACCTTTATTCCATAAGATAGCAATGACACACAATGATGAAGTGACATTTCACTCATTTACTGCAGGCAGAAAACAAATGGAAGGATCATCAGCAAATCTTGAAAAGGCTCCGCGATTTACTGCAAAGCACAATCAGAAAATATAAGTGCCACTGTCACTTGATGGTGGATCTGTTAAAAGAAGCTGTGCAGCGATCAAAATATTGATTTTGAAAATCATAGTTTTAAGAATATGTTTGAGATCGCAAATGGGAAATGAGCTCTGATGAGAACAGTAAACTATGTTATAAAACATCTGCTCAAACGGAATGCGTCAAAGCCGCAAAATGTAACAAAATATGCTTTATTTTATTCCTCTGTAATTGCTACTTTAATATCAGTAGATTTTTATATTATCACGGTAGATAACCTCGTCAGATATAGAGCTTAAGGACCCGAATCTGTAATAATGATTGGCCGCACATTCATGCATTTAAGCGTTACATTTATTTTTCATCTTTTATTTAATTTTAGCTTTATTCAGTTCATTGTTCAATATAGTTTTAGTTAATTAAAAATAACAGAAGAGTGAACTTGCATATAGATAAGCTAATAAACAACCTAAAAGGAGGAAAAGTTAAATTTATGTGCTGGAGTAGAATTAAGTATTGCAACATCAAATAATTGCTCACTTTAGCTTTAAAAAGAGTATTCAACACTTATTTAAGGCTTAAGTGAACTCCATCATTGGCTGTAATGCATTCATTAATTCCAGTCCATTTAATGGGGATTTACTTTGATAAAGTTTCCATAAAGGGTCAGTCTTTCTTTTTTTTCCCTTTTTTTATATGCTTATCTGAACCTGAGATCTGGATGGGCTGTCAGTAATTTCCACATCCTTGGGTGCTGACATTTGAGTCAGTTGGAGAACTACTGGGGAAAAAGGAGAAAAAAAAGACAGGATGACTACATTTATCACACCATTTCATCCATATCTCTCTGAATTTTCCGCTTTGTGGTTGTATTGAAGGTGTGTGTGTGTGTGTGTGTGTGTGAGGGGGAGAGCTGGAATGTGTCCATTTCCAGTGCAATCTAGTTGAATCATCTCAGACCTTTGATCTAGTTTTTGCATGTTTTCCTCTCCATCAGCTCTGTGATGTATTACATCTACATAATTTTAAAATCATGTTGCTGTGTTCTGAAGGCATCAGTATCTAATCTTTCAGCAATGCTGGTATTTTATTTTCTCCGGGTGAGGCGATAGGAGCGTTTTGCCATTGCCCCAAAGGAACCTCGGCTAATGACTCAAGATGTGTGATTTCCTCTGAGGGAAGAGCCACAGGAAAAACATTTTGACTGAAAGCCTCGCTCACTCCCGCTCTCATATATATTTATCGCTCTCAGAATTGCAAATGCTTTTTTGTGTTGAAGTGTGTGTCTCTGGTTGACAGGGTTTGTCATTCATTTCCATGGATTCTGGAAAGAGATGTCGGGCATAGACGCTGTGCTAAGTTCTGGCAGGGCCGTTCGTTCTGGCACCGTAGGCAAGATTCATAGTGCCTAGTGACGCCCATGGTTATGACAGTATTACTTGATCAATTTACTAAACAGCTATCTCTGATTTAATGTTTTTTTATTATAATGTTCTGCACCTGAAATAAATGAGCATTGCATGTGGTCCATCCAGTACTAATATTCAGTGTAATGTTTTGCTCAACGTTATGATAGAGCGACCAGCTTAGTAGAGAACAAGTAACCAATAAGTAGGCTAACATTCCTGTATATTTCGCTTTCTTTTTATTTCCTCTTTTTTCTTTTTACGATACTGAGCCCCTGATGGCTTTGACCTTTTCATGATGATGAAACTAAAGCACGGATGACGACGTTCCCTGCCGCCCTCTACATGATCTCATTTCATTACAGCAGCGCCACTATCACCATGGCGACTTCACTCCAATAATCGCAAATAATCATAATGCCTCGAAATAGCAAAAGTACGAAATATTAATAATACAATATATATGAAATAACTAAAAAATCTTGTTGGGGCGGGGGCTCAAAGGTGCCACCCAGCTGTTGGCGCCCTAGGTCACCGCCTAGTTTGCCTATGCCTAGAAACGGCACTGAGTTCTTTGGAGCAGTAGACCAGCTTTTTATGTTCCTGTTCCCAATGCTGAGCTGAACGGTAGAGTCACGAGACAGTCATAGGCCATTGAGGCGCATAAATGATAAGCAGCCTCTAAGTTTATGTATTCATCATATCCTCCCCTCAGTCCCTCTTCACAGTCCAGATCTTCCCCTCTGGGTCTGCTTTAGAAGACTCTTTATGGCAGGTTTTGCAATCTACCTTCTTATGTGCTGATGAAAAATGTATGTGCTTAAAAATCTGTCATAAAATACACAACAGCTAGGAAGATGGATACACTGTACACGGTAAGAGATTTCCAGTGACTGTCTCTGAGAAATTACACACACCATATCTGTGTGTGAAAATGACAAATGGGCTTCTCTTTTTATGAAGCAGAAGAACCCAGGCAATGCTTTCATTTATGGCATTTGTAAAAAATGTTCTAAACTAGTTTTTGTGTTCTTCCCCCATTTAAATAATCCATCCCTCAGGCTCTGTAAGTAATATTTTAGATAATAGAATAAAGGTCAACCTATGTCTTAGAAAGAGAAATCTTTGTTAAAGTGGAGAGAGCTTTTACCCCGAGGGACTCATTAAGATTCATGACTAATGCAAACTGATTTTCAAGAAGCCCTTGTAATTATTAACAGTGAAGTAAACTTAAGGAGCCCTAGAGAATTTGTATAAGAACTGTGTGAGGTTTGATATATGTGAGAAATATCACAGATGAACATATGATGAAATATCAGAATGTTAAAGATAGATGTACAGTCCCTCGACTAATTATAAAGGGACCTCTCTTAATACCCTCTGACACAATACCAAATTTGACACAATAAGCAAATTTGAATAAAAAAAAGTTTCTCTTTCACAACATCCTGTCCCTCTGACTGGCATATTTTATTTAAACAGCAGGCTCAGCAACTGATTAGGTCACATTATATATTTACATCAGCAGCCCAATTTACATCGCATAAAATAAAAAGATAACTGTGTTTACTGTAGCTTTTGTAGCTCTCGCTTTTGTATGTCTGTTCACAACTGTTTGTTTTAGCATAGTTTTCTGGATTATACTTTTATTTGTTAACATTAAGTCTGAGTCAATCTTGAATTTGTTTAAAAATTGACAATGTCCCATAATATTTACACATGAGCAGATGAAACTCAGGTTATGATAAGGGACATTCCCCAAACAACTAAGCAAGGGCAATTTGTGTTTTTTTGTGATTCCAAGTGTTTTTTGAGCAATTAAATGTGCAGTATTCTATATTTATGAGGTTCTATTGACAAAAATGCTATATAATATACATAACTATGTTTTCAGTGGTGTATAAAGACCTTACATAATGAACCGTTATGTTTTAATTACCTTACAATGAACCATTTCTCTCTACATACACCGCGGGTCCCCTTACAGGGAAGTCACCATTTTGTGGACAAACTGCTCTACAGAGCGCTAACTATTCTCTGCTGTCTCAGACGACAACATCTTTCAGTTCTAATTCGCAATCTCCCCACTAAATGGTGCAAAAATGTACACAGTGCACATTTAAGCATAAAGCATATTCTAGTACACCCCCAAAATAAATCAAGAAAAATCAAGATAAAGCACACAAAGCTTTGAGCCATGATACTTATATTAATGAAGCATTAAAAACACCCAATGCACAAAACAAGGCATCTGCAGATTAGGGTCAGAAACAAGTGGGACAACGTTGTCCAGCAGAACTTCACAGATGATGAGTGGAAAGAGAATTTTAGATTGACACAACAGTAATTTATTATATTTAAGAACATCAGAATCTTCAGTTCGTCATGTCATTACGCATTTTGGTTTTCAATCCGATTGTGTTTGGATTGCAACATTTTTATCCCACCACCTCTCAAACTGATTGAAATTTCAATCCGATTGACGTGGTTACATACAGATCCCTTTTTTCAGATTTAACTTTTAAAAAAACTGTTATCGGAATTGTACTCCATGTAAATGCACCTATTGTTAAGGAATTATTTGAGGAACATGATTTTAAGGTTTTTCCCTGGCCTCTAAATTCGTGGGATTGTACACAGTTGTTGTTTCCCCAAGGTAAAACTTTTTTTTTTTTTGCAGGTTGATTTCCTCAAAACACCCCCAGACTTATAGCCTGACAAGCCAGACCCACATCAAGATGTTTGGTCTGGAAACTCACCATATAGACAATCTCAATCCGAGGGGCGGGATAAACGGTTGTCTTTCAAACTCCCTCTGCACGCAATTGGATAGCGCTACACCAACCAGAGCAACGAAGGTGAAGCAGAGCTCGCTGATAGATTAAACATTCGCCGTATCCGGTCGGCTAAACTCCGAACACATCTTCCCTTTTCAAGAACGACTTCAGTGCCGTTTTTTGTTCTTTTCTCAGATAAAAGCTTAACTCCAAGTCTTCCAGAGTCGCGGTCAAAGCTGATTCGAAAGACCACCACAGTTCGCCAGTTTCTGTCTTAACTAGAAGCACGCAAATGCAACTCGGCCGTCGTCATTATGGCCCCGCCCGCCGACTCTATACATGTGATTGGGCCGTCCAGATTTTGAGGAACAGCTCAGAATGGTATTGAGATTGCCTAGACGACACTTGCGGGCAAATTAAATTTGCTGCCGCTAGGGTGTCTAGATTTCTAGGCTACCAGACTTACAAATTAATTTGGAGAATTTGGCCTTTTTGTTTTGTTTTACTTTTAATTGGCCATTGGGCTACTTTTGTTGTACAGAACTGGCAACCCTGGCACTAGATGAACAAGTCTAAACTATTGAGGTCTAACAAGTCCATCACATTGGACATGAAGGATCTGCTTCTGATGTCTTGGTGCCATGTACCATATGACACCTTCAGGGGTCTTATAGAGTGGCAGGATGTAGAGGACCAAGAGCACACTTGGCAGGTGGTCATAATGTTTTGGCTCTGTGTATATTAATGTTATTATGCTTCGGATACTAAAGAGACCTTCCTATTGACTCTAGAATATCTAATAATACCTAGAATATCTAAATCAACCGCAGGCGGTCGATCCTTTTCCTATTTAGCACCTAAACTCTGGAACAGTCTTCCTAGCACTGTTCGGGAGGCAGACATACTCCGTCAGTTTAAATCTAGACTAAAACGCAAATGTTTACTATGGCATACACACAGAACATTTTTAACTTTCATTATTCAAATCAATTGACTGATTGTTAGGCTGCATTAACTAGGTCAGCCGGAACAGGGAACACTTCCAATAACACCTGATGTACTCGTTACATCATAAAAAAGTGGCATTTACACTATAATGTTAGTCTCTCTGTTTATCCCGAAGTTTACTGCAGTCGGCCGGATCCAGGCCGTGTCCGGATCAGATGGTGGACCTGCGCCCAGACATGACCAACACATCCTGTGGTGTCTGCTGAGAGCGTGTCAATTGGTTTCTCCTCTAAATTTGCCTCACCGGCCCGTCATCCTCAATGAACTCGTCTCCAGCGCAATAACTCTGATCTTTCAAGTATTCATACTCTCGTGTGATCGACGCACCATCCTAAATTAACCCGTCTCTTGCGTGATACCCATAAATTTAGAATATTCCGATCTAATATGATTTCTGACCTGTAAGGTTGTCACAATAATAATCATACACTGCTTGATAATAGGCCAGAGGAGAACTGGCACCCTGACTGAGTCTGGTTTCTCCCAAGGTTTATTTTTTTCTGTCATGCCCTGATGGAGTTTTGGTTGCTTGCCACTGTCTCCTTTGGCTTGGCTTGCTCAGTTGGGGACACTAAAATTATGATCCAAGTTATTCAACTAAATATACAAATAAAATGAATTAATAGGTATTATATAATTCTATAAACTATAATACTGATCTGCCAACATCGTCGCTATATTAATAATTGAAATAAGTTGATAACACCACTATTTTCTCCAGAGTGACTGTAGAGCCAAATCAAATTTTATTGCAATATTGTCCTGTTTAACACTCTGAAGCTGCTTTGAAACAATCGTCATTGTAAAAGCGCTATATAAATAAAGTTGATTGATTGATTGATGAACTGAAAACACGCCAGACTGAGCACGTGCTGTGAACGACTGCTGCAAGCGCAGTCACGCTTACCTCAGCTCTCATCATGAGAGCTCATTACGCTCATTCATGATGGTGAATGTTATCTGACTCCCGCAGCATTTGTGCTGTGACACTCGCGCAGCGACTCACTCATTATATTGAACAGACACATTCAGTATGTAATTGTACTGTCTGTTCTCCAGCTGAACTGATTTTATGAAAATGAACGCGATGGGAAAGTGAGTGATCCTGTCACAGTAAACCAGTAGTGGTGACTTTGGGAGTGGCCTCACATTCAGCGAAGCATTCTGGGAATTGTTGTCTTTCATCCCCATGAGACAAAAATACATTTTTTGTCTTTTGTCAGTATAGAAGGCACCAAATTAAAAAAAATATTCACATTTCTACAACATTAATGACCCAGTTTCAATACGGATTCATCTTCCCAGCATTAGTAGACTTAAATGGGTACTTCAATTATCTAAAGAGAGTTAGTTGACATTACAACTAGTCAACAGAACGTTTAAAAGGGACCTAAATTAAGTGTTACTGAACCTGCCATAGTCTAGCTGCAGGAGGAAGAAGCACTGCAAATGTGGCCAGAGTAATAAACAGCAATGTCAATACATAGAATGTTCCCACAGCCTTTTTACAGTCACAGTGAAAAATTACATAAAAAATAATAAAAAGTGTAACAAAGTCAGACAAATTCTTGGAGTGGAATATAATCAGGATAAAAGTCACATACTTTTCAAATCTAGTAAATGGTCTATAGCATCTGTCACAAGATAATGAGTCTTGGAGATTAATTGGGGTCCATTCATTGATGGGCATCGAACTCTGCCGACATATGGAAGACAGATGAAACACAATCTTTACGTCATACCAGAAAATTATTCCTTTTATGATCAGCTTACACAAACTTCAATCACTCTTTGTTTTTCATCTATTTCCATCTGTCAGTCTTTGCTGTAAGTACATTTTTGATTTTGATTGGATCATCCTTCTATTTAATGATTTTGTCTTGCTTGTCTTAGGGTTCTTTAAGTTGCAAAACCATTACCAGTTGACTTATCTCACTCTACTCGACGGGTATCATATGTGGATGCACACACCATGTTTCTGGCACAGTTGATAAACAACTCTGTGTTCATTTCCTTCTTCGTTGATAAAATGTGGACTGTCCTTTCTGAATAATTGCGGGCTTTCTTCAGCATTAGATTGGGACTGGTTGGGCTGATTAATGGATCTGTTGTCTGAAAGCATGTCTGAAATGGGCTGGGCAAGATTAATTGTGCCATTCACACTCTGGCAGCACAGATGACCCAGAGGCCAGAATGCCATCAGGATCTGTTGTAGTCACTTGCTACATGTTCTTATATTCCTCTGTTCACGAGGATGACAAAACACACTTAAATACTGTAGCTCATCCTAGTCTAGTTAAAGGTGAATGTTGAGGTTAAAATGCTTCTTCCTGGCCAGAGCCAGTATATTTGAGGTGTACGTGTTACTCAAAGGGATAGTTCACCCAAAAATGAAAATTTGATCATGATTTATTCACCCTCAAGTCGTCCTAGGGGTATCTCACACACACACACATTCACATGGGTTGCAGAAACGAGTAAAGTGATTAAAGAATGTGTTTTACAGTTTTTTGCCCGTTGCTTGAACACTATAGACCCATGCTTAGACTAAAGTAACACAACTTGAAGCTTTTGTTACCATACTTCAAACACATGTACCCATACCTTAAACAAAAGCGATGTAAGTTGGCTAGTGCTTCTTTAGTAACAACATTTTTTTATTTTTGTGTAACGTACAGTAAATAGCACTGTACCATTGAGGTTGTACTGTAGTGTGAAGTATAGTACTGTACAGTATTGAGTATGTCATTTGTAACATTTCAGTACTTTTATTTTTGGTTGTTGTGAAAACCTTTGTTATAAAAAAAGAACAGAAAACTAAGTGCTGCATTGCTTTGCATTATGCTAACTGATGAACTGAATAAAAACAGTAGTGAATATTAAAGACTACAGTGTATTATATAAAGTAGACTAGTGTGTTCCCCCTGATCTGAAAGTAAGTGTATTCCTATGATGCAAGTGTGTATCATTTTGTCATCAGAGTTATATTTTGACAAAGGAATGTTAGGTTTTGATAACAGAGTTTAGGTTTTGATATAGAGTTTCAGTCTGATACAGATGTGAATAGTATATTCCCAGTGTTGTGTCATGTTTACTTGTGTGTAGAGTTTTGGCACAATGAGCGAAGTTTTGCAAAATGTGTTCAAGCAACGGGCAAAAACTGTAAAAGAGAGAGAGAGATGAAATCCCAAGTTTCTAGCAATATAGAGCTTTTAAGAACACAACCTGAATTAACCACTGATCATTAGCCTAACCCTCCTTTCATTTCTGGATATTCAATTTGAAACCAATGCACCAGTTCAGTTTAGAATCAAGAGGTTACTTGCATTTGTGTCTTGTGTTGTCTTGGGGATTCCCTTTTGGTCCTGGCTTGAGAGGGGTTTTCCCGGTTTGTGATTTAAGGGTCTTGCCTGTCTTTTGATCAACCTCTTGGGTAGGCCTGTGCGATATTGAAGAAAAATGCGATATGTAATATTTTGTTAAATAATGCGATATTATATTGCAATAAGTGTGTAAAATCTATTTAAATTCTATTTTAAAAACTGAGAATGAAACCATTTGTGTTTCACAGTCTTTCTGGGAAAAGAAAGCATCGCTACAACTTCTGAAAGTGACCAGCAGTGTTTTAGCAAACAATTATGTCACAAATCATTCACGTTTCGGTGTGTGTGTGTGTGTGGTCAGACAGCGCAAGACTGCAAATTATAAGTTACAAGTTGCATAAGTTACAGTAATGTGCCCAGTTGATTCTCTGCTATATGCGTCAAACTGAAATGGACACTTTTCACAATGTTGAAGTAGCCTATTAAAATCATTCAGATATTGCATGCTGTTGCGACATGCATATTGCGATATGTACATTTGCGATATTTCCAATAATTTAGATATTTTGCACAGCCCTACTCTTGTGGTCTGGTGGGTGTTTTGAATTTGAAGCACGTTTGCTGGAGAGTCGTAGAGGGAAACTCTGCAGCGAAATTAACTTAGAACACTCATGGAAAGAAAATAAACTTAAAGGGATAGTTCACCCAAAAATGAAAATTCTGCCATCGTTTACTCACCCTCAAGATGTTCCAAACCTGTAAGTGTATTTGTTCTGCTGAACACAAAAGAAGCTATTTTGAAGAATGTTTGTAACCAAGCAGATAGAGCAACCATTCACTACCATAGTAGGGGAAAAAATACTATGGTAGTCAGTGGATGCTCTATCCTTGGAGTTCTGTCAGGACCACTATCATGAAATATGAATGATTGACTCGTTCCATCCTGGGCAAAAACTCCCTGCACATCCATGCAGCCTAGAGCAGGGAGAGCAGCAATAGGTTAAATAGAACAGAACCAACATAATGTATTGCAGATGTCATTAATTTTCATATTATAAACATTTATATTATAATTCAGAAATTTTGATCTGATTCAAGGGGAATTAGAATACCAAATCTTGAATGGACGAGAGGATCTGCGAGTGAAGGAGGGTAAATAAGTTCTGGAGAAACGCAATAGCTGCTGATAGTACTGAAGGAGCTTATGCATGCGGTGATAGAGGTCATTTTCCTATACGTAGATGTGATCAGCTGACAGACAGCTGATGAGAGTTTGACAAAAATGACCTGATGCGATACGCTTGATTTATCCAGCTGCATTTTGGACTCAACTTCAACTGCTCTTCAACTGAACTCTCAAACAAACTTCTTTGTTTTAAACTTCTTTAGATTTTACAATGCAAATTGGCCAATCCTCTTTGATGGATTCTGACCAATCAGGGGTTATCTTGGTTCAGGTTTGACTGTTTACAGTATGCGACAATTTGTATGCGGTGAAATGTAGGCTACCGCATACATATAAATAATGCTCAACTGAGACATTCACATGAAAATAAATAAAATAACCACATTCCTAGCATTAGGATCCTTTGGAAGGTGATTTGTAGTCCATCCTATATTGCTTTTCTCTCCTCATGGAGTGGGCGGGGCCAATGTTGCAATGAAGCAGTAGGCGTTGATTTTCTTTTACAGAGACTGTTCTTCACCTATATATTACAGGCCCATTTCACAGTGAGTTATTGTCTAGTCTTGGTAACAATAAAATATGTTTTTGGACTAACAAGGAATTTTTCACTTCTGAAATTACAGGATATTTTTATAGCGTGATGTCAAAAGCATAAGGATATTTTACATCTTTTAACAGCGTATGATTCTAAATTAATATAACTGAAATTAGCATAATTTCTCTAACTGCTTAACATAGTTTTAAAACGTTAAAATATCACTCAAGTCAAACTGCAAACTGCTGAGGTGTACAATTTTGTTTCTAGTGTCTTTGGACAGCTCTTTGGTCTTTAGAAGTTGGATTCTTACTTAGCAAAATACCTTCTTTCTTTTTTTAGCTGCTGTTCTCAATTTTACCAGTGTTAACATACAGGGTCTTATCTCCTTCAGCACTGCACAGACATTAACAGCCAGGAAATAATCTAAAGGACCTGAAAGTTGAATTACCTTTATTAAAACTTTATACAGCAAGAATGACAGGAAAAAGAGAGTTATATAAATGTTAACCGGTGCAAGAGTTGGTGACCTTTAAAGTGGTGCATAATTATTCAATTTAAAGCCATTGGACTAGACCACTCACCTGACCTTTTGAAAATGAACAGGACTTATAGCCTTGTTTTGCTGTCATTGCTACTGCTTTTTTTTTGGTTTCATTGTGTATTTTTGTTGTTGTTGTTGAAAGACTGCAGTAGATGAGACCAATCTGAAAGACAGACAGCAGGTGAGTCTAAAGTGGATCCTTGAGGTTGGAAATGGCCCTGATGTGGCTGGTCATGGATCAAAAACTCTGTGATTGGATGAGAATAATTCTAGCATGGCCTCTGGCGCCTCGAATGCATTAAAACTAAATGTGTATCTCCTTTAAATTTCATTCCATTTCCCTTTAAGATTCTATCAAGCTCATAATCATAATAAGACTTTAATGCCAGTTCGGAAACAAAAAGAAAATATAGGAAAAAAATGAATTGATCATTTTCTGAATGCTTGTAAATAAAAAGAAGACTCAAACAAATAACTCTGATTTGCCCAGGTCCCTTTTTTCTGTTATATATAGCCAATAACAAAGTATAAAACATGAAGCAACAAATCTAATTTCTGCTGGTTAAGCAGGCAGAACATTTTAATGCCATGGTCCATTCTCTGGATTACTTGGATTACTAGCATGAAATTGCTGCGAAAGTCAGTTTATTTTGAATTGGTGAGAAAGGCCATTGCTAATGTAAATCGTTTGAAAAGTAATGACCTATACTCTGATTTGAGCTAAAATGCAATTTAGTCATCGGAATAATACAATATTGGAATATTTAAAATAAAAAAATAAAAATAAAATTAATAATACGAGTCATTTTAAAGTCTCTCTCTCTCTCTCTCTCTCTCTCTCTCTCTCTCTCTCTCTCTCTCTCTCTCTCTCTCTCTATATATATATATATATAGGTTCTAACTCTGCTTCTTGGGTAAATTTATCTTGTAGAATGTAGAGTTGTGCATTGACTGATTGATCGATTGGTTGGTTGAAAACTGTGTAACTTCACTGGAAAAGTTTCTGAGAGCCAATATAGTTTGCAGTTTTATTTGTGAAGTCACACGGCAATATAAAGCATTAAAGTGTCTCTGTTATGAGTTTTTATCTATGTCCGCTGTCTGCATATTAAGATGGTGTGTTACTGTAGTAGATCTTAGCATATCTCTAGATTGGGGAAGCAATAAGCCATAGCAGAGCTCTTACTGTGTTATGGAGTATTATGAGAGCGGACTTATTAAATATATCAAAGCCATTTATCCCTGTCACACAAAAAAAAGTCTTTTATCAAGCTCTACAATTAATTTCATGCTTAAATAATTTCTGCTTTTATCTGGCCCACTATTACATGGTATTTGCCTGGTACTGTGAAATTTTTTGATACCCTGAGCACTGTTCACTGCATAATTTTTTTTGCATTTTTATTATATTCCATTCTGCAAAGATGCTGACATTGTGATATACAAAGAAGAATGGGTAAGTAGTAAATCAGTGATTGGCCTCAATATGCAGACACATTGTTTTCCCACTATACACGGCACTTTATCTATAACAGTCTATGAAAATCGTAGTCATTTTTTTTTTTAGCAACGAAGCCACGGTTTATTAAAAATAAATAAATTAAGAGCAGTTATTTTTTTTAAATTACAGGCCACATATCAGTTAATATCAGGTCGGACTGATTTACAAAGTCAAATTGATAGGAGTTTCTTAATTAAGGATGTGTTCACACTTGCAGTTTGATTCTTTTTCTTTTCCGGACTAAAAAAGAAAGTTCTCGTTCTCTTAGCGTTCATTTGTACCAACAGACCTAATAATGGAAAACAAAAGCAGCTTTTTGATGACATACATTTTGCAAAAGAACTTACCGAACAACCAAAATAATGCTGTGTGCTGGGCTAAATGTTTATCCGGTCCGCTTGTTTGGTGCACACCAGGGTTCAGATGGCAGGGTTCACACTTTAGACCGTTAAATCACATTAACCACACTAACAGAGCAGTCACACCAGATATCATTTTAATCGATCCAAACCTTTCAAGTGTGAACACACCCTGAGAAGAACTCTCAATTGCGTAATGGGAGATGTAAAGGGGGTGCACATTTAAGAAATTAAAAAAGGCTGTGCGAATGGGGAATTGCATGATTGATTAAAATTATGCCGGTTCAAGCAATATGAATGCTTCATAGTTTACAGCACTGTGCTTTTCTGCAACATCGTGGGAGATGCAGGGATTTATTAAACAGCACTGCATCAATTACTAACAGCTTTGCAGGATTAATAGGGAAAGATCTGAAAAGTTTTGGATGAGCTGAATAAGGTTGTTATGTGATGTAATTGGCATGTTTAAAGGAAAATATCAGCTTTTTAAACTTCAGAGGAAAATGTCACGCTGTAAAATGCTAGACAATATCAGTTGACTTTAGGAAACCACAGACTACTATTTTTTTTATTTTCATGAATGAAAATTTTGGATGACAATGTAACGTCAGTCAGTTGGATAATTGAGGAAAAAAACTAAATGATTTACCTCTGTAGAGTATATTGCACAAAAATATATAATGTCTAGCAAAATGCCACAAGGCAAGACACATAAGAAAGACTGCACTAAAAACAACATGTGTAAGATGATCAGCGGGAAATATGGACTGAGAGCCAGGTAAAAAGGCCAAACAGCCTGTGGGTAAAAACTGTTTTTGTGTCTGACTCAGATGTTCTCGATACTTTTCTCAGACGTAAACGGCAAATAGGCCAACATAGGGGTGAATAGGGGAGAACAGGATTGGAATAAAGATTTTTTTTTTTTTAAGGATTTTATTTGTTATTATGTAATAACATTTTCTTCGTAGACTGGAGTATGGAGTTATGTTTATGTTATATGTTTGGCCTATTACCCTAATAATTGTGTGTGTGTGTGTGTGTGTGTATACACTTACCTAAAGGATTATTATAACATATAGGGACACCTTGTTGATGCTAGAGGTCAGAGGAGAATGGGCCGACTGTTTCAAGCTGATAGAAGAGCAACTTTGACTGAAATAACCACTCGTTACAACCAAGGTATGCAGCAAAACCATTTGTGAAGCCACAACACGCACAACCTTGAGGCAGATGGGGTACAACAGTAGAGGACTGCACAGGCTACTGCTCATCTCCACTAGAAATAGGAAAAAGAGGCTACAATTTGCATGAGCTCACCACAATTGGAAAGTTGAAGACTGGAAAAATGTTGCCTGGTCTGATGAGTCTCAATTTCTGCTGAGACATTCAGATGGCAGAGTCAGAATTTGGCGTAAACAGAATGAGAACATGGATCCATCATGCCTTGTTACCACTGTGCAGGCTGGGGGTGGTGGTGTAATGGTGTGGAGTTTTTTTTGTGGCAAACTTTAGGCCCCTTGGTGCCAATTGGGCATTGTTTAAATGCTACAGCCTACCTGAGCATTGTTTCTGACCACGTCAATCTTCTGAGCTACTTCCAGCAGGACGAGGCACCATGTCACAAAGCTCGAAACAATTTGAAATGATTTCTTGAACATGACAATGAGTTCACTGTACTAAAATGGCCCCCACAGTCACCAGATCTCAACCCAATAGAGAATCTTTGGGATGTGGTGGAACGGGCGCTTCGTGCCCTGGATGTGCATCCCACAAATCTCCATCAACTGCAAGATGCTCTCCTATCAATATGGGCCAACATTTCTAAAGAATGCTTTCAGCACCTTGTTGAATCAACGCCACATAGAATTAAGACAGTTCTGAAGGCGAAAGGGGGTCAAACACAGTATTAGTATGGTGTTCCTAATAATCCTTTAGGTGAGTGTATGTCTGTGTATATATATATATATATTAGAGAGAGAGAGAGAGAGAGAGAGAGAGAGAGAGAGAGAGAACAAGCTTCTTTGCATTTGTTAATAGTTATATTCACAATGTTTCCGAAGTGTAAACAAGAGATACAATCAACTGCAATAGTGAATATGTAAATATTTATGGCCATAATCCCTGGCTGAATACAGAACCAGGTCTGTGTTCTTGGTCTGATTTATCAGGATAATAAGAGGAGGTAAAGGACATACTAATTTTGCTGCTCAAGATACTTCATCCCATCTCTCTCTCTCTAAGGTGGCACACTATTTTCAACAAGCATATCAGACTTCAAGACTCAGAAAGCCAGAAATATGCCTTTTGCTTTATTACGTGCCGTTGAATCCTTTCAGTATTCTCAAGGAAATAGTTACCCGTGGTCACAAGGACTTGGAACAGATTTATTCATTACAATAGATAGAACTTTATTATTTTATTCAATTATTATGCACTTCAAAATCTGTTATTCTTTTAACAACTGAATGTCTGTATTTGTTTTCTCTGCTGCTCCAAATTTTGTCTTCTGGATGCTCTGGGGGTCTCAGAAACATCATATTTAGATGGAGGGGACAATTGGTCAGGGTAACATAAAAGCATGTTTCATCTTCTCTTACTGCCAATTAAAATGGGATAAATTGGAGGGTGGACCAGAGAGGCCATAAGATCATGACATATGTGGCTCTATAAAGACTGAGGAATGAGCCGAATCATTTAATTTAAATCCAAACGGGCTTACATTGGTCTGCTTGGGGCAAAGTGCACAATTAGAGCTTAGCAGCTGGATCTTAATATATAATTATCAAGACTTGAGCTGGATTTCTGTTTACAGCATAGCAGATCCACGTTTTCTTTGAGTTCATCTATATATATAACAATATTGATAATTGTTAAAAAATTACAAAGAACAAGATTCCCAAAGTTTTCACTAACCAACTAGAATTTTGTAAATGTAAACAAATTCTGATTTTGACTGCAACACACTCCAAAAAAGAACAAAAAAGTTGGAACAGAGGCATGTTTACCATTGTTTCACACAATCTTTCCTTTTAATTATTATTATTTATCATTTGGGAACTGAAGTTAAACATTTTTGCCCAATCTCGGCTAAGACAAGACAGCTGCTCATAGGGCTGGGCGATATGACGAAATATATCGTCTGGACGATAGAAAATGTCTATCGTTTTATATAAGGCTCTATCGCTTACGCCACGATAAGGCGTTTATGGCAGAATTTTACGTCAAGATGCACCTCACGCCACGGCATGCCCATGCAATACATAAACGCGCTCCCTCTGTCTCTCTCTCGCTCTCTCACTCACACACACACACGCGCTGCAGCCTCCCTTCCACTCACGTCACTTTTTTAAAATCCCCCACAGCGCGAAACACGAGTCCCGCAAACGCGCCGCAGAGGAGCTTGTTTGTAATCAGAGGACAAATGGCTCCTTAGTTTCGAAATGGTTTGGGTACAAGGTGATCGCGTTGAAAATAAAGGCGTTTGTCCAGCCTTAGAAGCTCATTTGAATCATTGCCGCGGCTCATTTAAGAAAATGACAGCTCCGAAGAGACGCCGCTTTAGTTCGAGGTAACGTTACTGCTAACAATAATAAAGAAAGACGATCAACACCTTATGTGTTACCACTGAAATGAAAATGTAATATATTTCCAAATGTAAGCCCATCTTAAGCGAAATGCACGCTTCATACTGTCGTCTGCTCTGGCTCTAACCTCGAGTGTTTACTTTTTGCAAACCTTGTGAGCGCGCAAACCCAAACGCTGTGACCTCGCGCCAAATGTTTTTATTGGTTTATTAAGTACAAACAGGCGAGTTATGAAAAATTGAGTGCGAGGGATATGTTCAATCACACATAAAGATTTTGGAATGAGACGGCCAACTGTAGTAGCGTTTAGTCCACTGTCTATAATAGCCTAATTTAGAGATCACTTTTTTATTTATTTTAACCGACAACTTTGATCGGTTAACGTTGATACGGTCAGCCATCGGTCAAACGTTCATCGGTAAACATCCCTAGGCAGGTGTTAACTTTACTAACAGTCTTGCTTTAAAAAAAGGTTCTAAATAAAATAAAAATGTAGTCCATACTACCTTTATTTGTTTTGTATATCATTTCAAACTGCATTTCCACATTGCAATTTTGTATAGACTATTCATAAACTGAATTAATAGAAAGGTTGCTATATCGTTATGTATATCGTTATCGGGATATCAAATGAGCTATATCGGGATATGAAATTTTGGCCATATCGCCCAGCCCTAGCTGCTCATTACGATTCTCCTTTTCATGATGGGCCATACTTTATCAATAGGAGACAGATCTGGACAGCACGCAGGCAGTCAAGCACATCCCTTACAGTGTAGAAGTGTCTAGAAACCACTCTCTTTCAGCATGTGCAGAATGAGGCCTGGCATTGTCTTGCTTCCCAGGAAAGATGTCATCTTGATGGAAGTATATCTCAGTATACGTGAATACCGTCACACATTTTGTATGCGAGTCATCCACATCTTTTGCACTGATCAACCCCCATACCATGACAGATGTTTTCTTTTGCACCTGTCACTAATGAAAGTCTGGATGGCCTCTTTCACCTTTTGGACTGAGAACTGAAACGTGGATTCATCTGACCACAGCACAGATTTCCACTGTGTTTCGGACCATCTGAGATGAGCTTGGACCCAGAGAACTCTGGCATCTCTGCACTGAACAGATGTATAGCTTTCTCCCTGCGTAACAGATTCTAGTTGCATTTCTTGATGCAGTTGACTGCATGACTGTTTTAAGTGCAATGGCTTTTCAAAGTACTATGGGCTTTAATATCATGATGGTTTCTCATTCAGTGAGGGCTCAAAGGTCGCAATATTATGTATAGTAGATTGTGAAAGACATAAAGACTTTCCAATCTTGCAATGAGAAATGTGATTTTTGAATTGTTTGACAATTCTCTCATGAAATTTGGCCACGATTCATTGCTTGCAATGACTGAGTCTGTGGTGGGTTCTTTTTATACCCCAAACCGATACCTCCTATTATTTAATTCACCTGCTAATTGCTTCAAAACAGTTTAACTTGGATATTCTATCATCTTTTCACCTTTATTTAGCTTTTTTTCTGTGTTGCAGCCGTCAAAATCTGAATTTCTTTCTGTTTACAAAATATAAATTGGTCATTGAAAACATTGGAAATCTTTTCTTTGCACTTTTGTCACTTAATTAAATTGTTGATTGTGTTGTGTTTCTTAAAATGTTCTGAATTTTCCACAATTGGGAATGAATGTCTATATAAAAATAGGTTTTCAAATTAGCTCAGTTGCATGGTTATTTGCATTTATTTGTACTTACAATGTGTACACTGTTTAAAAGATCTGGAAGCCAAGTACATTTCCTTGCTGTAATGAATCCATTATCAGAACGCATTATAAGTAATGTGAATATTATCAGTCACAATTCTCTGGAATCCCAGAGATACTACGCGTGTTTCTAAATATTGTCTTTTGTATCCTACACAGACTGGAAGCCAATTAAAGTTAATGTGTATTACGTTTGTTGTCAAATCCTGAGATAGAGTGTTTTTTTATCAGTGCATGGATGGTGTTTATGAGTTGATATCATCTGCTCTCATTCTGAAGAATCCTCTCTCATTAATGATCACCCAGACACTTATCCAAGGTGACTTCCATTGCATTCAATTACACTCCACTTAATCACTCCACCCCAACCCAGGAAAATAATCAAAGATTATTACTTTACATTTTACAAATAGACTTCTCTAACTCCCCTCGGGATCTTCAGACTCACCCTGGTTATGCACGGTGAGCGGCTTTGCATAATTTTCCACACAAATGCATTCACAAAGCGATTAAACAGTATAGCCCACAAACTGGGACTACATAAGGATGGGCAGCTGTATTTTTCTTCTTTCTAGGAACAAAGAGGTTCATTTTTATGCCCGATGCATCTGGACATGAGCACATTAATAAGCTATAGTTCTCTGCTGGTGTTCCTGCTCAGAGTGCCAGAGTGCTTTGTCATCTGGCTTCACTTACCTGTCAGTTTCTCACCAGGCAGCCATATTGAACTACGTCAATAAGCTCCAAACCAATACGCTGAAAAGAAACATCGGCCATGCCAAAATTAGTGGCATCATTTCCCCCCCAAATGTTTTGACAATACCCCATGTGGTGGTGGGTGTGCGGTATGGCAGTAATTCTTTAAACGCTTTCCCCTTTCAACCACTCTCAATGAGTAATGGCTGAAGTCCACTTTGCTGCACTCTTCTCTCCACCTCCTACTGTTTCTGAGAGAGAAAAAAAATGCTTATCATTATAGCTCAATTATTCAGGAGAGGAAATGCCATACTTCACTACCATTAACTTCACCACCGTAGGACAGGTGCAGTGTTTCCCACAGATTCAAAAGCAATGTGTGGTGGGGGGTGGGATTGACCATGTCTAACATGTATTCAAATGTAAAACCTACAAATAAGCAGTTATGATCTGCAATACTTTGAGCAACTTGACTACTATTTAATAAAGAGCCATACAGGAACTTTGTGGATAATGGCATTACAAATAAAAATATAATTTTTCGAGCCACAAATGACTCTAATTTGCCTCTTTGCATTTAACAATTCTCTATTTTAACCTTAACTACTACACTAATTTTAATATAAATAATATAAATATTAGAAGAAAAATATTTTAAGTGGTTTTAAATGGACAATAATTATTGCACAAATAGTATTCAGTACCAAAAGTTCTCCTCATAATATTCAATAAATATTACTAAACTAAAATATAGAACATTTATTTAATTTAAAAATAGTTAAGGTGTATGTCATATTTGACCATGATAGTAAGGAAAACCTCAGGGTTAAATACAAGAAGAGCATAAAATTAATGTTACCAATGTTGCATCTCCATCACTCCATAATAAAATGATACTGTAAATGTGGTTGATGTGATAATCAGTCCACACTATGCTGTCCTGTTTACCAAAAATTGCTGCAAATACCTGTATAGTGAAGCTGTTGTATGTTCAAATGTATTGATTGACACAGCACTGGTTTGTTTAGAACTATTGAGAGCGCCGTGATCGCGTGACCGCATGCGTTGCAGCGAGACGAACGCAATGGCTCTGTTTTTAACTGTTATGCAACACTAAAGGGGCCTAAACGGTATTTGTTATTTGAATTTCATATTAAAACTTTCGAAAAAACTGTTAGGCTTAGACTTTGTTTCATATAAAAAACAATTAGGATTTTCTTGGGCAGAGTGAGACGGTGAGAGAAGAGCCTGAACGTGTTCGTATAACAACAAATGTGTGTCATTTTGGAAATTTGCATCGAGTGTGTGTGTACCTTAATATAAAATAGGCTTTTTGGCATGAATACAATCAGAGGCAGACAGTAGTGAGTATTTTGTACATCCCAAGTAAATAATTTTTTTTCAATGTACTTTATCAGTGTTCTTCTTTGGAAAACTTTTACTTCACAACATTTCAAAACATAATATTGTACTTTTTACTGCACCGTCTTTCGTATTGAATATCATTTAATACTTAATTACATTAAATATTAAAATTTTACTTGAGTAGAAGTAAGAAAGTACTTTATGTTTAATGTAATTAAGAGTTAAAGATAATAATAAACATTTTTTTTTTCATGAAATGTACTGCAGTAAAAAGTATGACAATATATATTATGCTTTGGAATGTAGTGAAGTAAAAGTCTTCCAAAGAAAAATGCTGATAAAGTATATACTTGAAAAATTCACTTGAGTAGAAAGTAAAAATACCCCACTACTGTCCACCTCTGATTACAATAATTAACATGCAATTCTGCGGATATATAAATGATGACAATTTCCATTTGTAATGTTTTTTGGTCTTTCAGTTAGTTTTTAAATCGCAGCTGACAGTAAATACCCCTTCTCTTGGCCGGATCTATTTAGAGCCAACAGCAAGCTTGACTGCAGTCTTTTCCAATTTCCCCCAAACCACTTTCCTTTTCTTCACATCTGCAAAAAATGAATTAAGATGTAAAGCTCCTAAACCCCTCAAGTGCTTTGTAACATGCTGTAACTCTACAGTTCACCACCCTGCAGTAACCCTGTAATGGTTATTGGTGGTTTTTGGAGGTTGTGTGAATCAATATTGTGAGTCTAAGGGTTCGTTTTTTGGCATTATTAAATGATAATCCAACACAACAGATGCCTCTGACATCTGCCCTTGGAATATATTATAACCAAGATAGCATTATTCATTCATTCACTGTGCCAAATGGCAGCATCAGAAATGTGGTTGTGAGTCTAGCCTGAAGGAATATGGGCACTGCGGTGTCTGGGTATTCGATGCGACTATTGATTGAGCTCACACTGTGAACTCCCCTTTCCTGTTTTTTTTCTCTCTGGTGGTTTGGTTTAATGCATGTTCTTTCCTTTCCACCACTAATTACTTCCTTTCTGACCTCAAGGCACATTCTGCAGTTCTAGAGAGCATCTTTATATATTGGTGTGTGTGTATGAACTATGGGTGGGATGGGAACAAGAGGTCACTCAGAATGGGATCCCATGGGCAGTAGTCTTCAATCTTACGGCTAGAGCAGTTCAAGAATATAGAAGCAGTCTAAAACACCACCTTGAGACATAGAACTGAGAAAATACTGTGGTGCCACAGTCTCAGTGGAACTGTAATAGCTCCCTGTTTTACCGTAAGCTTCGTTATCAGGACAGCTGCAGCACCTGAACTCCTGTTGTATTGGGTTTCTTTACTCCCTAGTGCAATGGCCCAGACTCTCATTTAAACACAGACGGCTACCTCCATGAGTGCCTGTTGAGATACACCTATTTGGCCCTCTGTTTTCTCTTATGAATTACCACTCATCAATCTCTTCCAAAGTTCAGTCCAATTACTGGTCAACAGATGCAAGGAAACGCAATTGCGATATGTTTTTCCACCAATGTGCCCTCAAGTGCTTTGCTTGAAAGTGCCTTTCACATTTTATTTTTGTAGAAAAGAACATTTTAAAAAGGTAAAATTGATGAATGAGTTTAAAGCAGATCATACGAATTCTAAACTATTGTGATTATTTGATTTGCATCATACTTGCACAACCTACAAGGTGGATCCAGCAGACATATAATAATTAACAATACGTCCCTGAAAAGGACACATGACCTTTTATACTCAATTAATATTGAAATGGAACAGATTGCTGAAAGGTTGTGTCTGGATTAGAGTGTTGCACTTGTAGATGTTTGGAGGTTTAATTGCAGTCACAAGAAAACAAAAAAACAAAATACAGCCACACAAGAAAGGTCACAGCCTGCCATGCACTTTAATTTATCAAACATGACTCTACTCTTAAAGATTTGCTCAAAGATATTCATGAGCCAGCATTGTAGCATTAATATTGTCACGCCCTCACAATCATCAGCCACGCCCACTCGTTCCCCATCACCATCATTCTGAACACCTGGGGCATCATCACCAGTCACCACTATATCAACCCAGCTCACCTTTACTCTCATTGTCTGGTCTCGCACCGATCCCATCACTGATTACCTGTCCTGCCTAGAAGCCTTCACCTGTTGTCATCATCATCGTCCTTCTATTGGTCTGCACCTTCATCGTCTTAACCATCATCATCCTAACCATCATCATCCTTCGTCTGAGTGTCACCTTCCCTTTAAGTATCACCTGTGTCTGAAACCTCGGAATAATAAACCTTGCACTTGCACTAATCCCTCTGTGTCCTCGTCTGTGTCTGACAAGTATGGACTTAGTGAAAGACATGAGTAAAATTAACTGAAATAATATATTCATAAATTCATGTCTTCTAATTCTACGCTAACTATTTTTGTATCATTTATTTAGTTTTTTAATGGTTTAGTTATTTTCATTTTATTTTTTTGATACTGGTAGCAGAAACCAAAATTACATAATTTTTTTAAAATTCTTTGCCGTTTTAAACTTGTTTAGTTTCTCTAAAGCATAGGAGTCTGTATATATCAACTGGGAATGTGGCTATAAAACGATACCCTTCATAAGGTTCATATCTAACGGTGCAAGTTCAAAATTCAGGTAAAATGAAATCACTCTAGAGTAACTAACAGTTTGCACCAGCACAAACCCTCTTTTGCTGTTAAAAAACTACTGTGAGGATTTACTAAAGACACGCAGTGAAAAATTTGTTCTGAAAAGGCATGGTCCTTTTAGCACCTGACCTTATTGCTGATTTAAACTTGCATTATTGCATATGCACAGTAGCGTACCGTGGGGTTTCAGTCAGGGCCTTCACTAACGATCAACACGCCCCACGCTAGGGTTGTTCCGATAGACGATAGTATCGTGTATCGACGATAGGCAGAGAGATCGCCGAAAGCTGAAGCTGTTGGCGATTTTAAGATGATATTTGGCTAGCTCCTTATGAAATCTAAAAAATATATTTTTCATTAGCCTATTAAATAAAAATATTATATTCGTAGTTATTATTATTATTATCATAATTACATTAATTGTACTCATTCTGCTAGCCTAATTCAAGCGCGTGGTGTTGCACCGGCATGCAAGTGCATGCATGCATGGCCAGTGCAACACCACACGCTTTTAAAATTTAAAAAGAATTACTCTTCAGTGAAAAAAACAAAACAAAAACGTTTTTTAAAGATTACAAAACTAGGTGTAGTTTCAGATTTTAATTGCAATGTGATCAACCTAGCCCTACAGTCACAAATTCACACGAGCCATGGCGAAAACGGCATCATCATCAGGCTAAAGCATTTTTTTTTTTCATAAATGTAAATTTATTTTATACTTATAGACTAATAATACAATGACAAATTGCTATATTATAATTATAGGCTATATCCGAACAGAACAATCAGTCAAAAAGTTTTACACAGCATTTTTAAACGACTTAACTGAACAACAATGAACAAAAAATATTGCACATAAGCCGTTAAAGTAAGATTTCTTGTTAAAGTGCACTGATACTTAAATGTCAGCAGACAATGTATTTTTATAATAAAAATAATTATTTTAGCCCTTGCCCGCTGTATGGGCTATAAAAATAAATAGTCCATTAAAATAATATTAAAATAAACAAATAATAATAAATTAAAATAATAAATAACAAAATAGGCTTTAATAAATGAGAAAACACAATAAAAAAACTAAAACGAAACGGCAAAACAATTAAATCACCTCAAATGTAGGCTACTCGAATAAACTTATTGCTAAAAAAAGGCCAGAAACAATTAAAACAACAATTATTTTTATGCAATTCAGGCATCAATGCCTACAGATTTTTGATAAGAAAACCAGCTGGTTTACTCTCTCAGGTTTGAGAAGGTTGCGGTGGGGAGTTACTATGTTGCCCGCTGCACTGAACACACGTTCCGATGGAGTGCTGGTTGCGGTAATGCATAGGTACTTTCTAGCCATGTTTGCCATTAAAGGAAACCGGCTTCCGTTTTCTTTCCACCATTCTAGTGGCTTGTCATCCCCATCAATGACTTCCTCTTGCAAGTAGGATGTGATCTCCAATTTTGCTCGCTGGTCTGCGGGTATTGTGGATGTAGACTGCTTTACTTTGCCCAGAAGACGTCCCAGTGTTTTGGGCCGCTTAGCCGGCTGCATCTCAGCTGCTGCTGCACCATCTACTTCTTTTTCGTCGTCCTCCTCCTCCTCCACTCTGATGCGTACAGGTGGCTTGTTTTTTTCTTTCCAGAATGTTACCATTTCAACCTCAAGCTGACTTTTGAGCACATCAAGGTGTTCGGCATCAATATGGTCCACCTTATAGCGTGGGTCAAGGAGGGTGGCTTTGCGCAACAACTGAAGTGTGCTGTCACCATATTTCGACTCAAGTTTCTGCAAGATTCCACTTTTAATTTCTGCCGTCATCTTTACATCAGTCTTCTCCTCTTTCAGAATATTCGTCATTAGACGCAGCATCGGCTGCAGAGATGATACGGTCACGTAATTCTCAGCTGATAAAATATCAGTAAATTCTGCTACAGGCTTCAAACCATCTTTGACAGCCTCTAGTACCGCAATGTCCTGCCAAGTTACGTTTGGGAGTGTGCGACGACTCTTGTCATCAGCAAAAACCCGTTTGATTGCAGGGAGTTGTTCCAGGATTTTTATTATCATGGCATATGTTGATCCCCAACGAGTTGCACAATCCTACAATAATAATAACAATAATATAATTTTAATAATAGTAATATTAATAATAATAAAGAATAATAATAATTAATCTAGCTATTAAAGTTTTCATTATTAAGTCTATCAAAGGATTAGGCTATTTATTATGGTATTACTAGGAAAACATTAAACCAATGAACTAAGATTTGTTCGTTGACGTACCGTTATCAGCATAGTTTGAGGTAGATTGAGCTGTTCCTGCGCCTTGCGGAGTTCTCGTCTTCTCAGCCAGCTGTGAGAGAATGCGCCATTTATTGAACGACAGATGCCAACAGCACGGTCAGTTTTTGGTTTTTCCTTTTGTAGTGAATAATTCACTGCCACATTCAAGTTATGGCCAAAACAGTTTAGCCATGGCCATTTGAGGTCTCGTATGGCCGCAACAATATTGGCCCCGTTGTCAGTGGTGATGCAGGAGATTTTACTTTCTTCAATGTCCCAATCGAGCACAATCTCTTTAAGCGCCTCAGACAGTACACCTGCAGTGTGGTTCTCCGGGATGAATGTTGTTTCGAGACATTTTGCGTGCAGTTTCCAGTCCTCAGAAATATAATGGACTGTAACAGCCATGTAGGGGGGTCATATTTATGCTTGACCACATGCCTGTTGTCAAAGCGACAAAATCAACCACTTTCAAATCTTTTGCGATGATCTCCCTCGTTTTATTGTACAGATCAGGGATGGCGGTTTTAGCAAAGTACTTGCGGCCCGGCAACTCGTACTGTTTGTCAAATGTCTGAAGTAGTTCTTTAAAACTTTCCTTTTCAACGGTATGATAGGAAACCATCTCCTTCGCGATATACTTAGAAACAGCTGCCGTGCATCGGGCCCATCATTCACTGTTTCGCTTGTACTTGGTGCTCTTCGCAAAAGCTCCGACGATGGATTGCTGAGTCGGAACTTTGCTGACCGTTACTGCAGCAGCCTCTTTTGGTGCTAGTTTAGCAGCCTCGGCGGGGTGGTGAGTTCGCAAATGTACGAACAAGTTTGTCGTTTGAGACTCTTTTACAGACACAACGTTTATGCAAACTTTGCAGATTGCTTGCGTTATGTCCTTGGGCTCTCCTTTCTCATCTGGTTTAAATCCAAAAAACTGCCAAATAGGTGATGTCACGTTTTTCTTGTTAACCAACTCCATCTTTGCTAGTTACACTTTGCTACATTGAACAACGATTAGTCTACAATTTCCGGTCTGTCATTTCCCAAGATAAAAAGTAATGTAAATATATATTAAATATATAAATAGGCCTAGTAAATTATAAAAAAAAGTAAAAGATGCAGACAAGTAAATAAACAAGTTGATGAATTAATTAATTTGGCAAAAAAGTAAACTGATTGCTCCGCCCCAACGCGATAAGATCGTGTATCGGCGATCTCACAGGCTGACGATATGGCGATTGGAAAATTAGGCATATCGCCCAACACTACCCCACGCCATAACACACACACACACACACACACACACACACACACACACACACACACACACACACACACACACACACACACACACACACACACGATCAACAAGCCCCACGCCGTCGCCATAACACACACACACCCCCACACGCACACGTTTGTTTTTGTGACATATGGGGACATTCCATAGGCGCAATGGTTTTTATACCGTACAAACTGTATTTTCAATCCCCCTACACTGCCACTGCCCCTAAACCTACCCATCACAGGAAACATTCTGCATTTTTACTTTCTGAAAAAAACATCATCCTGTATGATTTATAAGCATTTTGAAAAGTGACATGGCCAATGTCCTCATATTTCACCCTCTCCTGTGTGTCATAATACACACACACAAAATACAATAATGCACTGTACGCAATACTACTACGAACTTTGCTTTCATAGTGTTCGTTGGGAAGGGGGCAAGCAAAAAGTACACGGTAGACAAAAAGGCAATTTGACTATTTATTGATGATACTGCACTCACGTGTCACCGTTTAGGCAAATGGTGAAAAGAATCAAAATCAGCTGGCAAAAATACTCTTAAACAAACAAAAATACGGACCAACAGAACATCCAAAGAAACAGAAAAAACACTGCTTGTTAGCTAACATTACCGGCTTGACATCAGGATCGATCATTCGCACGCAGCCTGTCATCCGCGGCGGCCATAGTTTATTTCACACACAGAATTCTCACAACCCGCGAAAAGTTCAGACGGCTGATGACATCAGCAGGGGGTAGCACACCGACACAATCGCTGGGCCTCCGGGCCGTTCTATCACTACACATCAAATTTTGATTGGCTAATGACCCACGTCAGTCAAAGCTATGGTCCAATGGAAAATAGCAGCTTCAATGGAAGGCAAGCTATTCTTCTAGTGCTTGTCCTCGGAGCTGTGATGCGTTTAGATGATGACATATGGAAAATACACCAAAAATAAATACATTCTTTCTGGAAATATAATCGTAACATTATATATATATATATATATATATATAAAATTTTGACAGGGCCAGCAGAGAAGGCCCTGCTGGCCCTGACAGCCCACCACTGCATATGCATTTGTAGAAGTTTCCCTTTCAGACGCAACATTTATGGGAGGAAACTATTTAAAGGAATCATGCAAGGTTATTTAGTAAGGTTTGCATGAATCAATTTACTTTTGCACCATTATTTACCTCCCAAAAGCATATCCACCAGGCACTAATTTGCGCTACTCTTGGTAGATGGCATCTGTCATTATGAAAATGATCTGGCTTCGTCTGTGTTATCTAACTTCTATCTGTATAGCATGTGCACTTTTATGGGATTGTGCTTTCATGCTAATTTGCCCTGTTTAGTAAAACCCCCTGGCCCTCATTCTGTAAACTAAAGCCACGGGCAGCTGTTCTGTGTTTTTTTATATCACAAGCAATACCACACAAATGAACTTTTTAAATCTAATAAATATCAAACAGAGAGCTTTTGGTTTCTCATTGCATTCTGTGATGCTGGGGATAATCTAAAAATACTTCTCTCTGTAAAAATGAAAGTGAATAGTATATAAGGTGTCATGCGGACAGATGTGAAATGGAATGGAAGATTTTTCATGGCAAAGGAAGAGAGAAAGCAAGAGAATGACTCACATTCTGTCATCATCTCATCCTCATGTCGCTCTAATGTCACTGGTGTGACTTTTTCATGTGAAACTAAATGTCAGAGTTACTTTTATCCATGAAATGTGTTCACTGTCTGTAATTTTCAGTTGCAATTGTGACATACTGTAAAATATTTTAAAATGACTGCTTTCTATTTCAATATATTTTAAAAGTTATTTATTTCTAAATATTAGGCATTACTCCCATCTTCAGTGTCACATGACCCTTCAGCATTTGTGTGAGACAATTATCCACATTTAAAACTTTATAAACTAAAATATCTGGCTTCCGGCAAATGGCCTGAGGAAGTTGATTTAAGGGCAAAAGAATAGTGATGTGTCGTTCATTTTGAACGAACCTCTAATATGACTCGGGAACAGCAAGTTGTGTCAGAGCTGTCTCTGATGACAGTACTAAAGACTCGAACCCGGAGACGCAAACACGAGAGGCGAACTAATCTTTCCAGGGAATATATATGATAAATGGGAAGTGACAAAAGAAAGAACGAATGTTCACAATTGTAAATGTGGACAATTCACTCAACTCACATTCAAAAAAAAATCCTTGATTAAACAAGGAAATCCGATGGTTCACAATAAGATTTGTTGAATGGATTCAGTTCAAAAAGGTATATTTGAAGATTTGATTCAAGATTCGGTTCAAATATTCAATTTAAAGATTCGGTTCAAAGAATCAAAAAGTCCGTAGGATCGCTGAAAACGATTCAGTAGTTCAAAAGAAAAATCCGTTGAGCAAAAATAAAACACTCATTCAGCAGTCTCTCTCTCGAAAAAAAAGAAACTAACGGGCAATCAATCTTTCCTACCCAATTCCTCAGGTGTTTGTTTGAACTCAAATCTCACAGTTCACAATGTTCAGCTCACGATCTCGAATCATCACGCTCACGCTGAATTGAACAGTTCCAGCGTAGGCCAAAAACTCGACCTGCATGTGCAACAGGCAGTTTTCAGTTCACAATACACATTACATTAACTGCTTCTAGTCTTAAAACAATCACATAGTAACAATTGTTACCTTATTTAACATATAGCAGTTACACTTCCATCTTAATTCGACAGCTTATAACATTACATTGCTTAACCAACATAAAAGTGCTCTTTCATCACCATCAACAACGAAATATGAACATTAAGAACTCATTTACACAATTAGTTTATCGTTACATCTCTTTTACCATGTTAAACAGCAGATCTTATCAGCTTTTCATTCTGATAAGGAAATACGTTTTCAATCTCTCTCAATTGAACACGTCACTACTCATTTAAATCACATTTATGACAGTTTACAGATTTCAAAATGTGTACTCACCAAATCCAAAGAAAATCGACCATATGTGTCTCTCTGCTAAACCTCTGCACAATTTATACACTTTTACACAAAGTTATGCTGCTGCTAGTTTCACCAGTCGCACAGATGAAAAAAAAGGCTTCTCCCATCCAGCAACTAGCGTGGTGGGGCGGGCCTTCAACATAAATCTCACGTAATTGGTCAATCATTGAGATGTCAATCATCACACTGACATGCATTTCACTTTGATTTCGTAATTATTTTACATGTTTCTATTCATTTCTTTTTATTTTATTAGTTTAATAGACTATTTAATTATTTCCTTTTTATAAATAAATGTATTAATTTATAAAGGGTTACATGTTATACACACTGTGTATGTGTGTGTTCTTGTAGGCTATATGGTTTATGAGGACACAAATGTGTATAATGACATGGGTATAAAATAAAACGTAATCATGGTTCATAATCCAAACTGCTTAAAAAACCATACTAAATGATAATCTTTATAATTCAGCGACAAACAGAACCTTTCTTCAGAACCGACATTTTTGGTTTGTACTGTACTGTGAGATCATGCTACAAGGCAAAATACAGATATTATCTTAAAGGGAAAGCATTCTTGGTGTTTTTGTCATATTGCAATAGCCTGTTTACAGTTATATAACAAAATCAAGCTGATACGGTATGTTAATAGAGAAAGGTGTCAAAATAACTTATTACATGCTTTGAATTCCTTATATATATATATATATATATATATATATATATATATATATATATATATATATATATATATATATTAGGGCTGTATTGAATACGTTCCGGAGTACGTTGAACGTGACCGACTGAAAGGGAACCACAGTTTCATCAGCTTGACCTCAACATCTAAGACAGTACGAAATATGCGAGAATTGTAGCATGCATAAAGGTCTTGGCTACATCAACAGAGAGACATTCGCCTTATTCACCTGGCGGCCATTTTGAAAACTCTAACGCCGTTGTGGGGTACACAAAACCCGGAAGCTGGACTCTGATACAGTACTAATCAGTAGCCGCATTCTGTTTCACTGCACTTCGTCACTTAGGATAAAATCCTACAGAGGACAAACCTTTCACCGTTTTCCGGAGGATAATGGATTACATCGAGAGTGGATTAAAAAAATATCAGAAGGGATCCTGGTCGTAATTTCTGCATTTTACTACAGACGAAGTTCGAAAGACTTAAGCAATAGCAAGACTGGGACATGTCAAGTCAGCTTTATTCAGCGCTTTTACAATACCGATTGATCCAAAGCAGCTTCACGGTGTTAACAGGACAATATTGCAACAAAATTTGATTCGGCTGCAGTCATTCTGGAGAAAACGGTGATGTTATAAGCTTAATTTAATCTATCATATAGTGTCAACGTGGGCAGATCAGTATTATAGTTGATACAGTTAATTTACATGTGGGAGATATGTGTATGTATAAGCTACTGGATCTTCATATATGTAAAATAAAATGTCCATTTATCTAAAGAATAAAGTACAATTTTATGACACATGGATGATGTCTTTCATAACTTTACAACTTGTCAGAACATCAGAAAGAAATAAGTCATTCAAAAACATTGATAGGCACACTGGTCTAGGTTTGTAAATGGTAACTATGTACATTTATTGGTATGGAGGAATACAAATGGCCTGCTTGTATATTGTAAGTATGGAAAAACGTACTAGAAACGGGCAGAACATTAGAAATTACATTAGGAGGAAAGTTAAAAAACATTAACAAATGAAAACTATATACATAAACATATTATCAGTGATGCATTACATGATTTTGATACACACAGCAGGCAGAAAGTGAGTGACACAGAATGCTGCTATTGATAAGTACTGTATTGGAGTCCAACTTCCGGGTTTGTGTACCCCACAACGGCGTTAGAGTTTTCAAAATGGCCGCCAGGTGAATAAGGCGAATTGTCTAATTTGTCTAACATTTGCTAAATTATATTTAATTTCCCTCACCATTTTCTTTACATGTTTTTTTTTTAAACTAAGATTCGAATCCAATATTACACAAAGATAATTTAACTCATTGACTATTTCTATCTTCTATCTTTCTAACAGGTGATTGAACTTGTTTTTAAGAAAAAATCCTTTAGTTTTACTAATAATCAAGTTCAGACATGATTTCTCCAGCCACTGTACCATTCTTTCCATAGCAACATGTAGCTTTTCAGCTACTAGCTCTGCGGTTTTCGCATGCGTAAAGATAAGTGTCATCAGCATACATTTGCACTTGTATCCAATAACACTGAAGCGGGAGATCATTAACATAAAGACTAATAAGCGGCCCAACACTGATCCTTGTGGTACACAAGTTTTCGACTGTTCAGTTCTGTTCATATTTACATTTAAAAAGCAGACATTAAAGTAACTTAAAAATCACTTTCCCTATTAATACAGTAATTGGTTAAGTAATTCAATTTCTTTTAAAAGAAGTAACTAGTAACTGTAACTAATTACTAATTTTAGTAACTTGCCCAACACTGTTCATCAATACATCATGTGTCAGGTCAAGGGTTACTCTTTCACCATAAGCTGATGCATACAGCTTTGTAAATTTTTAAATATGGATATTTTGTCTCACACAAATGCATGGCTTTGCTCCAGAAGGCCTTTATTAACCCCTCGGAGCCGTGTGGATATCTTATGATGGATATGTACTATTATGGACTTCAAACTGATCTTCAAAAACACTGCCAATATAATATCTTGGAGGAGCCAGATTTTTGTGTGTGTGTGTGTGTGTGTGTGTGTGTAACTCTAATTGTATTCGTCTGAAAGAAGAAAGTCATATACACCTAGGATGACTTGAGGGTGAGTAAATCATGGACTAATTTTCATTTTTTGGTGAACTAGCCCCTTAATATTTTTGTGGAAACAGTGACACATTTTCTGTTCAGAGTTCTTAAATGAATAGTATGTTCAAAAGAACAAGATTTATTTGCAATATAGAAACCTTCGATAAAATTACAAAACATATTTTACCATCACTGTTAAAATAAAAGTAAGTATAGTTTTTGAATAAAAGTAGTTTTTATATTTTATCAAATATTGAGATATAATCTTCAACCAATATCCTTCTATCTAATCTCCAAGCTATAACTCAAATATACAATGTTTCTTTTTCTAACAGAGGCCTTTTATGTGCCTGGCACTTTATTATGTCTCTTTTATGCTTTATTCTTTTCTTTTGTATTACATTCTTGAATTGCTATGCCTTTTATCTGAAGCTATTGCATTTGCATGCCAATTCCATGCCAGACTTCTCTTGCCTTTTATAAAATGATATTTTCCTATAGAGAATGTTGAGATAGGGTCAAATGCAGGGGCTAAAGAAGATCAACTATATAATTCCCTTAACAAATTGGCACTTTGATCTAATTTTAATCCACAGCAGTGAATTGTAGGCTGTGAGGTTAATAAAGATTTTTTTTTAAATTCCATAGATTTTCTTTGTCATTGCATAGTGGTACTGTCTCCTGACTCCTCCCTGTAAAATATTGTTTTGCAGACCCAAGAGAAAACTTCAGAAAAATATATTTTTTTTGAAAGATGTAAAAAAATGTTTTTGTTAATTTCAGTATTTCATGCATTATTAATTGTGTTTCAGTTGGAATGTTAGCACAATGAGAAATTCTGTGGATAAAAGGAAATGCATTGCACTGAAACAAAATGAAGGAAGTCAGGAAGATAATGAAGTGCTCGCTGAGACGTGAGGTGTGCAATTCCTTTATTCTACATGTCTAATGCCATTCTGACGACATTGCTTTTGTGCACTGTTGTATAAATGTAATCAAGGCTTTTAAGATCTGCCCTGCAAAGGTAACACTAGAAAAACAACTGTAATACAGGCTCATGATACAACGACTCATGATATATTCTTTTTGAGGAAAGAAACCAAATCATTTCAAACCATTTGGCAGACATCAGGATGACCACAAATGGCTAGTAAGCTCAGAGTTTTCAGTAAAATTCAGGGAAAATTTATACATTTCACTTGCAATTCAGAGGAGCAGCCATCTGAAGTCATTGAGGCTGCTTTTACTTCACAGCAAGGATTGGCTTTGAATACTTTCATCTTAAATTCTTTGGTTCCTGTCATGTTTAATTTTTCATCACCGTCTTTTCATGTCAATTTAACTTTGATACTAACACTCCTCCATCGACCCTATTCATAGAATATGGGTATCTTTTGACAGTCCAGTTTATCTGGCAGCGTTTTCAGGTTTCTTAAGTACTTAATTCAGCCTCAGCCACTCGATAAAGAGCACCAAAGATATGTCAGCAACAAATCTTTGTATTAATTATCAACTTGAAATTTAGTTTGGATGCAATAAAATGAGCAATTGGTGTTCTTGAAACACAGATAAGGTCAGCAGTGACATGAAAGAACTTGGCTCCAGACTGCAAATAAAATTATCACAACTGCGGCAAAAAATAAATAAACGTTCAACAACATTTAAAAATCTAGTTACCACTAAGTCAGGAAAGCTTTTTGTGCATCAATTTGATTTTGTGAGATGTCATCTCATCAGATTTGGTGTCCTGCCAGTGCCTTGTCGTTTTCTTCGCAAAAACAAATACAATGTGTGCTGCTGTGATGTTCAATTTGCAAACAAATAACTATTATGAATTCTTTTTGATGAGCAAGTCGAAACGATTGTCAAAATGGCATTGAACTAGAGTTTGATTCAAACACACCCAGTCAGTGAATCAGAGTTCACAACAGATCAAGTCATTTTAAATGATATCCTATTCAAAATTAACCTGAAATTGTTACTTTGATGTACAGTATTTAGGTACATGGTTTTGGTCACATAATGCTGTGAGCATTTAGCCTGACAGGCCAGACCCACATCAAGATGTTTGGTCTGGAAACTCACCATAGACAGGGCTCAATCCGAGGAGCGGGATAAACGGTTGTCTTTCAAACTCCCTCTGCACGCGATAGGATAGCGCTACAACCAACCAGAGCAACGAAGGTGAAACAGAGCTTGCTGACAGATTAAACATTCACCGTATCCGGTCGGCTAAACTCCGAACACATCTTCCCTTTTTAAGAATGACTTCAGTGCCGTTCTTTGTTCTTTTCTCAGAGAAAAGCTTAACTCCAAGTCTTCCAGAATCGCAGTCAAAGCTGATTCGAAAGACCGCCGCCGTTCGCCAGTTTCTGTGTTTACTAGAAGCACGCAAACGCAACTCGGCCATCGTCATTATGGCCCCGCCCACCGACTCTATACACGATGTGATTGGCCCGTCCAGATTGAGAGGAATACAGCTCAGAAGGGTATTGAGTTCCTAGACGACACTTGCAGGCAGATTAAATTTGCTGCCGCTAGGGTGTGTCTAGAAATCCTATCAGTGCAGAGGGCATTTGAAAGACAACTGTTTATCCCGCCCCTCGGATTGAGCCCTGTCTATGGTGAGTTTCCAGACCAAACATCTTGATGTGGGTCTGGCTTGTCAGGCTACATGTTCGTAGAATTTTGAGGAAAATAATGAATTTAATCAATTCTGGACAACTTTTTGGACACAATGTATACAAAAAGTATGATGTTATGTTCACTTAAAGAATAGTATAGGCCTACTCAGCAGTATAAATCTTAACTAGTTTATTGAGAGTATACTTCAACGTGCACTTTCATAAAGTAAAATAATTACTACAAGTATTAAAGAAACTACTAGTTCACTTCCAGTACAGATGGAGTAAAAATGAGAAACATAGTTGTGCACTTAACGTTTACTACTATTACACTTATAGTACACTTAAACATATACTTGATTTATACTAAAATGTGTTTCATCCAAATTTAGTCCCAAGCAGTATTGAAATAGTACACTTACAAGTTTACTGATAGTACATTGATAGTAGTATATAAACCATACTTAAAAATGTACTTGAACTACTTAGTTATACTTCATAAAATTAACTTGAAGTATACTTCTTTTTTTGTAAGGGTAATGTTATTCTTAAAAACAAACAAACAAAAAAACCTTTAGAAACCTTAATATTTAATAAATATGAGGGGAGCTTCCAGGTCTTCTTTTCATGCTGAGTTTCCACACTACATCACATATAAGGACTCTGAAACTTGAATATGGATGTGAACAAACATTTTATTTTTATTATGCCTTACATCATTGCATTTACATCCACCAGACAAGACAATTTCACCAAAGTACCTTATCTGCACAGGTTATGGAAACTTTTAGCCTGAGTAAAATTCCCATTTCAGAATTTTTTTGGGGAGGCAGTTAACTTTTATTACCTCAGCAGAATCATTCTTGTTAAAACTAGATGAAGTGCAACACCATTAACATGAAGCTGCAGGATTGGTGCACATCTTTGAAAATACCTTCACAGCTCACTTCCTGCAGAAAACATTTGACACTATCTCTTAATTAATTTTCACTGGACAGAAGTATTTTTAGCCTGCTCAAGATGGTAACAAATTGCGATTTCTCATGCTGGTCTGGAGAATGAGAAGTCATTGGTCGTCCCATGTGGCTGGAAAGTCGTGGCACGCCAGCAATGTTCAGACATTTATTTACTGAGGCAGTTACTCCCCTGGAGTCGGAGACAGAACAGATTGAATGTCATGCTGTGCTCTCTAGCATCCAGACCTTACCCCGACTTACTGAATGTATGTGTGTGTTAGTCTGACCTGATCACTTGCTCTAGTTCTAGTTCATAGATTGTTACCATGATTTTTCAAAGAGGACATTAAGATCAAAAGACAAGTGCAATCATATATATTTACATAGATGCCTCATTCCATTGATCTGAAATAATGAGAAATTATATATATAATAATGAAATAATGAGGAATTATATATATAATAATGAAATAATGAGGAATTATATATATATATATATATATATATATATATATATATAGAGAGAGAGAGAGAGAGAGAGATAGAGAGAGAGAGAGAGAGAGAGAGAGAGAGAGAGAGAGAGAGAGAGAGAGAGAGAGAGAGAGAGAGAGAGAGAGAGAGAGAGAGAGAGAGTGGCTCTCATAGAAAAAGCCTCATTGACATGCATTATAAGAGCAATGGCTGGAATTAAAAATCTTAATTTGTGTTCTTCTGAAGAAACAAGCACACCTACATCTGATGCCCTGGGGGTAAGCAGATAAACATCAAATTTTCATTTGTGGGTGAACTATCCCTTTAATCTGCAGGTGCATCTCCTGAACGAGGGACAATTCAAGGCAGGTTTTGCTAAAAAAGTTAAAGCTCAAGGAACGATACTGGTCATGGCAGTAATGAAAGGGATTTTTTTAATAGTTTAGTTATAGCCAGTTTATAATAGTTTGTTTTATGGATATAATATTGCCTTTGGCTTTTGGCCTGCTCAGTTGGGGACTCAAAATTTTCAATTACTGATCTGCCCACACTAACACTATATGATAATTGAAATTAGATGGATAGCATCACCGTTTTCTCCAAAACGGCTGTAAAGCCAAATCAAATTCTGTTGCATTATTTAGAAGCTGCTTTGAAACAATTGGCACTGTACAAAGCACTATAAAGGTGCCTTGACTTATGTCAAAAATGAATGCTCTCTGCACAAAGTAAACGTTCATCAGATACTTTTACTTTAAACCCACTAAATCCCAGCCTCAGTCCATTTAGAAGTACCGGTATTAGGTAGAAACCTACCAGTATACAGTTAAAAGTACAAAACAGATTTTATGTAGCAGCATGACTCTAAACAAATAGCCAAGCTCAGTGCTTTTTGTTGTTGTTGTTGTTGTAAAAACGACTTTTTTTTACACTGTATTTTAAAAAAGGTGTTTTTAATTATTGTTTTTCCCGCCTAAACTTCTTGAAGTAAGAAATACACCAGCAGCACCACAAGAAACAAAACTGCACTTGTCAAGCCATTTCATATTGCTTTTAATTTTTTATTGTTGTATTTTCTTTCTTACACTGTTTGAGTACAACCGTATAAAGATTCTCTTGGTCATGTCGACATTCAGACATCAATATGATGCAAGCAGAATGAAAAGATGTGATAAGCAAGAAAGCACGCCCTCATCTCCAAACTTGAGACACAGTAAGTCTATATCTCATATTTTTCATCTTTTTTTCTCATCCTTTCTTTGATTTGTGATATTTCGTCTTCAGATTATTCTCTGCTCTGGGTCTCCAGAGGGAGAGAGAGAGAGACTGGGACTGAAAATTGATATCTTTCCAGATGCATTGAAGATATCAAAAAATCATTTTGTTTCTAATTTAGACTACACATGGTTTATAGAAACGAAGAGCGAATTTCAAAGATGTTTTTTTTCCCACAGCACTGTCTGTTCTTTGTCAGTGGTTGGCTCTTATGATAATAGAGAGCCATTTATGTCTGATGAGAACTTTTTATCTAAAATAAAATTGTCTATTTATTATTATGTACTTCCCAGAGACATGCACACATAAACAAGATTCATACATGGCCTTTCAATAAATCTTTGTGCTTGTTTACATTGGAAAAATGACAAAGAGGAGACATGTGATGCCTCGGGTGATGTTTATTATGTTTACTACATCGCAAGGTTCAATTTGCATCTTTGCAATTGTATCCATTGCTGTTTTCTATTTTATTTGGGGCCCTCAAGGACCTTTTGGATTTTGGATGGATTTGAAAAGTGCTTCATGTTTTAAATTACATTTTTATTTTATTTGAGAAGTTCAACCAAAGATATCTCAAGAGATTTGAGGGCACACCACTCTGCATGTGATTTGAATCAACAGCCAATACACCTGTGAAACCCTTTGTCCCAACCTGCTTATGAGGGTTATTTAAATTTGAATGTTCAATCAGGGCCATGCTCCTTCTTACAGACCAAAATGCATCTATTTACAAGAAAGATTAGAGCAGAGGATTACTGAGAATCAGAAATAGCTTGTGTGATCCATCTCCACACAAAACGTGAGCAAACATGAATATCTCGTCCTTGAAACGCTGTTTTCCAAGAAAACTTGAACTTTATAATATATATATATATATATATATATATATATATATATATATATATATATATACACACACACACACACACACACACACACACACACACACACACACACACACACACACACACACACACACATGTCGTGTTTTCATGTTTTTTGGGGACTTTCCATAGGCGTAATGGATTTCATACTGTACAAACTGGACATCCTATCCCCTTACACTGCCCCTGCCCCTAAACCTACCCATCACAGGAAACATTCTGCATTTTTACTTTCTCAAAAAAACTCCTTCTGTGTGATTTTATAAGATGTTTTCCTCATGGGGACCTAAAAATGTCCCCACAAGGACAAGGATTTCGGATATTGCCATCTTTGTGGGGACATTTTGTCCCCATAACGTAGGGATTACCAGGTCACACACACACACACACACACACACACACACACACACACACACACACACACACACACACACACACACACACACACACACACACACACACACACACACACACACACACACACCACAACGTTGTGTTTTTGTGAATTGTGGGGACTTTGCATAGGCGTAATGGATTTTACACTGTACAAACTGTACATTCTCTCCCCCTACAGTGCCACTGCCACAAAAACCACAGGAAACATTTTGCATTTTCACATAAAAAAAAAAAAAAAAAAAAAAAAAAAAACATAATTTAGTATGTTTATAAATCTATTTACATTATGGGCACCGCTGGCCAGTCCCTAAAATGTGATTTCGGTTTACATTGTTGGGACGATATTTGATATTATATGACCCGTGTGTGTGTGTGTGTGTGTGTGTGTGTGTGTGTGTGTGTGCGTGCGTGCGTGCGTGCGTGCGTGCGTGCGTAGGTGTGTGTGTGTGTGTGTGTGTGTGTGTGTGTGTGTGTGTGTGTGTGTGTGTGTGTTTATACTTATCATTACATCATTAGGTCCACATGTTAAAGTTTAGTGAGATTAGTATTAATTATAGCAATCAAAATCATTATTGATAAATTAAACAGCAAATCACAGTGTCCTCTAAGTAAGGTTATTAATCAATAGAATATGCTTCTGTTGAGGTCATCAGAGAAAAAATTTGTAATTCAATATGCAAATTCTAGGTGAAGAACACCTCCCATTAATCACTGTTCTCAAAATAGTTACAAATTTGTGCATATGCACTACCATTCAAAGGTTTGCGGTGGGAGCATTTTTTGATGGAAGTCTCTTATGCTAATTGGTGAAAAATACAGTGAGTATTGTGAAATTTGATTACACTTTTAAATAACAAATTTTATATATATATTTCTTTTTTTTCTTTCTGTCATACAATGCTGAATTTTAAGCATCCATTATTCCATCCTTCAGTGTTACGTGATCCTTCAGAAATCATTCTAATACGCAGATTTATTTTTTAAAACAGTTTTTGTTGCTGAATATTTGTATAGAAGCTGTCAAAACTAACAATAAAGACACTTCTAATGTTATAAAAGAGTCATATTTCAAATACATGTTCTTTCAAATTTTCTATTCATCAAAGAATCCTGAAAAATATGAAAACATTACATAAAGATGTTAAGCAGCACATTTCTTAAACATTAAGAACCATTGTTATTGAGCACCAATATTTTTTAATAATTCAACCCAAGCATATTAGAATGCGGTAATGGTGTTGAAAATTCAGCTTTGCCATCACATGAATAAATTAACTTTAAAATTATATTAAAATGGAAAAACAAATTTTTCATTAGAATAATATTTCATAATATTACTGTTTTTCTTTACTTTTCCAAATGCAGCCTTGGCAAACATGAGAGGCTTATTTCAAAAAGTCAAAGTCAAAAAATAATAATATTTCTAACTTTACAAGTGTATGCACTTGTGGTTGTTTCTTGCTTAGAATTCTTTATTGAAGAATTTTGAATTAAGTTTCCTGTAGAGAAACTGAATGAGAAGAATACATGGGAAATGGTTGTCAGAACTGTGACTGTGGACAGAAACTTGTGTGTCTGTTTGGTCTCAGTTTCAGTGTCTTGACTTTGTCATTGTTGTTATACCACCAGTTCAGTCTTTCATAAATCATGAATTGCACTTTGCATTTCCATCAGCCTGCATGGTGATGTTCATGCTTCATCAACTATGCAGTATGTGACCTGTTTATCTTTGGTTATGACACACGTTTATTACCTTTTTATGAAACATCCTCCTCTAGCCTCTGTTTACCGTTAGCTAATATCCCATCTGTCTCTCTAAAATGAGTTTCTGTCTACTGTGAAGAAAAAGCTGTCAGCTCAGATTGTGTAATTTTATTAAAGTGTTTTGAAATAAAGTTTGGTATTATGTAACTTACCATAGAACATCTTTCTTCCCTGAGAAGAGCAACTGGATGTGGCAGAACTATCAATGACAAGTTTGTCCTCGTCTTTGATTTATTTATATATTTTTGGAGTAAAAATAGTAGCAACAGACCTACACCATGGAAGAGAAAACCAAAAAAAAAAAAAAAAAATGTTGCTCATTAAAAACAACAGTCATTGCTATGCAAATATTGAGGTTTTTGAAGCATTTTTGAAAGGAACAAACAACAATGGAAGTGATTTTAGACTGATTCTACCAACGTTTAAAGCAAAATTGCAGTAAAGCATTCAACGCCTAAAGCATACCCAATGATTTAGTAACAATAGAGTGTTGCATTCAACAATCTGATTTAATGTGTGCTTCCGAGTCTAAACTTTTACTGTACTTTTGAATTATGTAGCTGGCGGATATGCCATCGAATACCATTACCATAAACCTGATAAATGGGGTTGACCTACAGTGGTAATTGCCTATTAATGTAGGACATGGATGTTTTTAATATTAGGCTTAAAGCATAAGAGAAGATTTCACCACTGGGAAAAGCCATTCAACAAGAAATGAGTTCAGAATGTTTGCCCTTAACTTCAAACTTTTAAAAAGTGTGGGTCAAGGAGGATTTTCCTTTTCTGAAACCACTTTGATGCCTCAGTGGACATTAAACTCTGTTCAACCACAGAGAAAACCAGCCCCATGTATTTTCCAGCTTAATTTGTTGACGTTAGTGTGAACAGTGGGATTTTTCTGTAGGAGCCTGACCCTTGACCCATGAGTCAGAATGATGTCTTACTATGTACATAAAGTGACATTTTCCATGAAAGTGATGGAAGTTAGGATTATTCTTTGTTTGTAACACAAATTATATTTGTTGATTTCATTAAGCCTACCAACTTTACCTTTCGTTTTGTTTCTAAAATGAGTTTCCATTACAAACGCCTTCTATTACTTTTAATGGAACACGTCTTAAAGATTATGCAGCTCACACACTGAGAGGGGAAAATCTAATAATTTGTTTTTTTTTGCCGTTCATTTGTGTATATCAAGCACTCAATTTTCCAGAGTAGAGAAACAATCTAATTTAAAAAAGACTAGCGATTCCCCCCTTTTCTTGTTTTCCCCGTTCATTTCCCCCATGAATCTTAGTAATTAATAGAATGCATTACAGGCTGCTCTGGTGACTTATTTGCCCAATTCTACCAGGCCTCAGGGACAAATCAGTCTGACTGATGAGGAGGGAATTAAGAGCGTGGAGAAGGAAGCTTCATAAACCTTAGTCAGGGTGATGCCATATTTATTTATTTATTTTGTCAGTGAAAGTGAGGCTACGCAGGACATGCATACAGTATATAATATTTTTTAAAGAAATATAATCACCCCAATGCTATTTTAAAGTTTCCTAATTTTGTGTTAGAGATCTCCTACAACAGGTTTACATGCATTAAAGGTAAAAAAAAAAAAAACACTTTAATTGTCTCATAATATACATTGCACATCATCTCATTTTTCAATTATTCTCAAAAGACTTTTGAGTCTCTCTAAACCCCTTTTTTCCCCAAAAGCTACTCTGCTCTGATTGGCCAGACGCCCAAGTCTTTTACAATTTGGCTACCGCTTACAGCGCGTGTCAGAACCTAAACGCTCATTACTATAATTGTACTTCCATTCTCGAGGATTTCTCAGTCCTCAGTTGTGCATACTGTGAAAAAGAAGTACAGATTTTCCCATATCAATCCGAACTCGAGTCCAATGATGAAACATTTGAAGAACTTTTTATTCAACACCAACTATTATATGGGGTAAACCTTTAGCTTTCCTATAGCTCATACAGTAGAGCATGTCACTAACAATGCCAAGGTCATGGGTTGTTTCTCAGGGAAAGCAAGAATTGACAAAATGTAAAATGTGTACCTTGAATGCAATGTAAGTTGCTTTGGATAAAAGTGTCTGCCAAATGCATAAGTGAGAAACCTTTATCACAAGGACGACTTGAGCAGGATGTTTCTCTGTGATATGCCACTCCTTTTGACATACATTATATGAGATGTTGCATCAGTAATTCCTCACCATTAGCATTCACAAGTGCGTCCATCAACAAACCGATGTGTATATTTATTGTGGTACACATAGCCGAGCATAATGTGAATAACGTTAAAACTGACATAACGTAAAAATTTGCAAAACAAATCTTTCTCCATTCTTTATCTGTAGTAAGACCAACAGATAATCTGGATTAATAGAGACAGTAGGTGCGTTTACATGGAGCACTGTAATCGGTTTAAAAGCCAAATCCGAATGAAAATGCTCCACATAAACACCTCATTTAGAATAAAAATGCCCAAACCGAATGAAATTGTAATCGGTTTGAGAGAGGTGGGATAAACCTTTTCATGAACCGATCAAACGAAAAATTTCACCATGTAAACGACCTGACCCGATTAGTGTGCGTCCTTATATGACGTGATACACAGCACGTGCCTTCACCACTGAAGAGCGCGCGCTGCGCTCATAACACAACGAATGCTGACAAGAGAGGAAAGTTACTTTTCCTGAGGGGTAACGTTAAACTTTTTATTAAGTTATATATAAGTAAGTTATTAAGATGATGTTGGCATAATGACACAGACATAGCCTGGCTACATCCTCTCATCTCGACAGCGTTTGTCCCAGGCACTTTTTACTTCAACCTGCGCCTGACAGAATAATTTATTTTTCTGAGATGATTATTACACTTTACTTAATTCACGCAGGACGCGCACATTATATACGCGCGAGCTCAATTCTGAATGACTTCTGACAGAAGAGCTGCACGATGGGTGTATCTTGTAGCCCTGCAGGGTCAAATCAGTAGGCTATATTGATCAGATCAAATCAGATTTGAGGGAAATAGAATATGTAATATAAAATCTTGACATGGTGCTCGTGGCGCGGCAGGATTTTGAACAACTCCCGAATGCTGCCGCCGGCGTGCTTACACTCATTGAAAACAATATGTTTGAAATTTAGAGACGCTGCGTTACGCGTCCGGAGTGCGCCAGTGCGACCCCCTTGATGTGGCATGTCACAAAATGATTGCGATTGAAAGTCAGCACATGTAAACACCAGATTGGTTTAGATAATGTCTCATGTAAACAGTCCACTAAATCTTTCAATCCGATTGATTTTAATCGGAATGACAAAAAAGTGTGCATGTAAACGTGGCTAGTGTTGCAGAAGTATTTTAGTAAGCCGGAAACTTACACAATATAAAAAACGCAACTATGTAACACCGGTAAAAAATATATACATCAACAGTTACTTACAGGTTGTGATTCTGAGGAGCAAATTGGCTCTTTCAAGAGCAAGCGTTTAGCGAATCCTCATTGAACTCTGAGATTTAAGAAGCAGTTTGTGGGCGGATCAAGTTGTTTGCAGGTGGACAAAGTACAACATAGGCAGGCATTATGCAAATGTATTTTCTAGTGACGTAGAGCCATCAGTGAGATTCAAATTATGACACGCTTAGGTGGTTCAGAGTCGATTCTTTCTTTTGAAAGACAATGCAATGCAATTGCAATTTTTCCAGTCACTAAACAATTGCAGATAGACATTGAAATGGCCACTTTGTTTTAATTGAACAGATTGCTATCTGATAGGGAATGCACACGTCCTGATTTTGCTGAGTTAGACTTGTTCTTTCCGAAATTTTTATCTTAAATCTATCCCTACCCCTAAACCCCTACCCATAACTTATGATAGGTGAATAGCACCTAACCATTATTTTAAGCCAAATGTTGACATAAACTGTGAGTTTGTACCTTAAATCTGATTGGTTGATTGGAATGTTGTTCTAGGATCAACAAAGATATTGATCTAGGAACATGTTGAACTTGGTGAAATGAGGTTCTGTATAGGGAATGCACACTCCATTTACACTGGGCCACATAAATGTGTCACCACAATGGATATAAATCTGATATTGTACAATACAGGATGAAGTGACCAATTGTAAATACTCCAATGATTACAGGCCACCGTAAACAGCAGCCTAATGGCGTACTATATGAAACACAAAGTGATCTTATTCTGAATGCGATATTGTTCAATTATGTTGCTTTTCTCTAAAACCCACATTAATTGCTAATTCTCTAAACATTTCTTAAAGGGGGTGTGAAATGCTGTTTCATGCATACTGAGCTTTTTACACTGTTAAAGACTTGGATTCCCATCCTAAACATACACAAAGTTTCCAAAAAATAAGTTGGACGTTTAATGGAGTATTTCTGTGACAAAAATACTCAAGTATGGGTCCGCTTGACGTCAATGGGTCGGAATGTCCTTGTATGGGCCGTACGGGCTCTTAACTGTCTCTTAACAACCGGACCAGAGCAAGAGAGCAAATGCACGGCGCCCATAAACACTGCTCTCACTGCTGTCTCAGGACTTCACCAAATCTACAATGTCACACTTCTTTGTGTGTTTTTGATGGAGCGATGACGATAAAGGTTGACGATCGTGTTTTGGAAGCAGGCGGTGAATAAAACTGCTTCAAATGTCTATGTTGTTGGCTATCATCTCATAAGTAAACATCAGTAAACAACACGATTGTATAGTTAATTTATCAAATGAAGCATGCAATGTATGGCGTGTGTTTAAATACATTTGTTTAGCTGACTAATATAGGTGTCAGTTTGTTTATTGTAAAACCACCCCAAACATAAACCTTTTTCACACAAAGCACATTCAAATGTGCTACTCCATTGTTTTTCTATGTAATGTCATGCACTAGTCTGATGTGCAAAACCGTTTTGCTTGCGATTGCTAAGGTTTAGTCACATACAATAGTCCATAAACCAAATCATGTCCTCATAATCCACAAGTAAACAAATGTTGACAAGCCACTAAATACAGTATACCACAGAGATGGACGTCCTGCTGTTGCTGCTTCTCCTGTTCAATTTATTTCAGCCTCCGGATCTGATTCTGGATCATATATGTATTAGTTGAATCTGATTGATAGCCATGGTTTATTAGGGTAGTGTTTTCTTTTCCACGCTTGAGGACGCCACAGCTTTCAGACGCTCTCATGCAATAGCTGCTCGAGCTTGTGATTCTTTAGGTCTGCCCACACGATACGCCTCCAGCCGCTCGTTTATTTTCCGGAAAGACTCGGTACAGCCCATATTTCTTTTATAAATATAATACAACTAAAGACTTTTCGGAGATATGAAGGATGCAATACTACTCTATAGGTACTCAAGATTTACATGAGATTGACTAAAACTGAGTGTTTCACCCCCCCCCCCCCCCCTTTAAAGTAAAAATGTTACACTACTCAACTAGTAAAAGCCTTAGGACTGAATATTTAAAGGAAGCTCAATCTGAATAGTCTGCGTTCTCCCCCGTTACACGTGTTTATTAAATCAGACACTATTTCACACAGTGTACACTGACTATCTATATATCTCATACTGGAACTTATAATAAATTGGATGCAATGATTTGGTTTATCAGGCAATTAGAGAGTACAACACTTTGGTTTTATAGCTAGGAGTTTTCAGAATTATGAGCAAACAGGTTGTTCAAATAAATTAATAGAGCAGAGAGGCCAGAGGCTTTAGAGGTTGTAAAATGCCCAAATGGGCAGATTAATGAAAAAGGAAGATATGCACAGATATGCAGATAAAATAAAGAGACTTTCATTTAAGGAATAAAATAAATTACTGTAGTCCAACCTTTTTTATTAATTTACAAGTGTCAACACTCCCAAATCGTCACATATTGACACTTGGTCAGGACCCCTCTGCGTCACTTTTTAAAACACAGTGTACCCCTTAAGCGCTGTCTTTCGACGCACAGGACGCTCCATTGATTTCAATGAGAAACCATTGCATTGGGCTTGAGAATGTTATCGTCATGATGAAATTATACATTGGGTTATGATTTTACGATTAGGACATGTTGGAATGATTCTCAATTTAATCACCCAGCATATTTTTTTATTTTTATATTTATTTTTTATGTATTTATGCTATTTAGACACATTTGAACATGTAACCCAACCCCATCCCTAAACCTACCCATTTGTGATATAAAACACAGGATACAACAGGCAGATACGACTGTAGGCACAATTTTAAAAAAAACTTTACGTCAGCTTTGATAGTGAAATTGCATTAGGCTTGTTCGACTTGTTGCAGTGATGCGCAGACCGATCGGTGGCTGACTTCAAGCAGTGCATGCAAGTAAGAAATTTTGTCTGACTTAGGACACCACGGGACTGTGACGTATGTCAAGAAAGTATGACGACATAGCTGTTAATTGGCCAGATTCACTGCATGGAAGCGATCACGTGTGTTTCATGTTTATTCTAAAAATTTCAGTTCCACTAATGCTCACATATATTTATTTTAGAATGGTAAAACCTCTTTTCATGTAGCCACGATATTATATTGTCATGTTTATCAAAAAAACTCTGATGAATAAACTTAGACACCACTTTAGTGATAGTGTGTGTTGCATGCTGTATTAAGCAGTACATAAAATATGGATTGGAAATTTATCTGTATCTTCTTTGTATTGACAAATAATGCATTTATTTCACTTCATCTGTGTTAGTGAAGTATGCAAACACAGCCTGAGCGTCACTATGGGAACCAGAAAGTGTCCGACCGACTTTTGTCGATGTTTGGTCAGTTTTTGCAATAAGTACCTGCGACTGTACTTATATTTGCTTATTACATGTTTTATATTGTTGAGAAGTGGGTATGTTTAGGGTAGGAGTAGGATTATTTGCTCCAAAATATAAAAGTAGCTTATAAATATTCATAAAATTGTCTACTTTTACAAATGCAAAGAATCAAATGTCTTGATCTGATACATTGGGCAAACAACTGAAATCAATGGTGCACCATGTGCGTCGAAAATTACGTTAAAGGGGTACCCTGTGTGTTAAAAAGTGGCGCAGAGGAGTTCTGACCAAGCGTCAATATGGGACGAGTAGGGTGTGAGAACATGTTGGTTTTACCATCAGGAAACTACACAAAAAAAAGAGTACTGCATTTCATTTCACTGCTCTAAGTGTGTGACTGTGAATAGAATACCTGATCAAAGTAGCATCACTACTACCTCAATAAAAACTCTCAAATCAATACAACACATTAAATAACTCATAAAAGGTCCACTGCACACAGAGTCCACTAATTCATTTCCAAACAGCATGAATGTGGTAAAGAGGCAAGAAGAACTCCCCCATAAACTGAGTCACAAAATCTTTACACTCAGAATAGCAATAAACAAGTTGCCTGTGGAATGCCAAAACACGAAAAGCTGTTATATGCATCTGGGTATTATATGCATAAAGATCATTTTCATACTTTGCACAGTAGGCCTATATATGTGATTGAAAGCGGGGAGGAGATTGTGCGAATTGAATTACATAGCCAAGCCTGATGGTGCGGGCGAGCCAGTTGGACAGCTTGGGGAGCTCTAGGTCCCCGAAAACTGAACCAAGGGGATCATGCGAGCCACAGGGGTACCCAGTGTGGGGCAGCGAAGCGGAATGACACAGGAGGCATGGAAGCAGCCCGGATGTCATGCCAGTGGAGAGTGGTGAGGCACTGAGGTGGCACACACTGCCAGTTGCGCCCTCTTGGGGCTCGGAGGTGAGGGATTCGGTTCTATCTTTTACCCTTTTTGGGGGCCAGCAGCGGGTTGGGTGTTTTGGAACAAAAGATTCTCCCCTGGCCCTCCTCCGGAGGAAGTAGCTGTCCTGTCACTGTCTCCTAGGAGAGAACCAAGTTCGCCTCCAAGCGGCCTGTCTCAGGGCCGCCGCTTAGCCTGCCTTTTTGCGGCTTCGGAGCTGAGACAGGCTGTGCCGCCTTCCTGCGGGCACCTCCGCATTCGGCCTGGGTGAAGGCTGCTGCTGTGGCCTAGCGGGAGGGGCGAGTGCCGCAGGTGGGCGACCTCGGCGGGGAGTAGACTGAGGCACCTGGGCCGGCGGCAGAACGGGCGCAACAGCTGGCCGCTGGGGCGAGATGTGCTTGATCGCCTCAGTCTGTCTCTGAGAGGCCAAGAACTCAACTGCCCCGCCAAATAGCCCAGCCTGGGAGAGCGTTCAGAAATCGTGTCCTGTCAGCCTAACGCATCTCAGCCAGATTGAGCCATAGGTGGCGCTCCTGGACCACACACATGGACATCACCTGACCAACAGCCTGAGAACCTGTAGGTTCTCAGCCATGCCTTACCCACAAGCATGGCTGAGAACCTACAGGCTTTGGAGGGGTGCTTTGGGTCGCCACACCACGTAGTGGCGCTCTGTGGACACAGTTGCATCGCAACAGAACGCTTCACGGGGGGAACCCCAGTGTACCCTTTAGCCACGCACCCATCGAGCGCAGTGAAGGCGGAAGTGGCTGTCAAGCGGTTGCGATAAGACAATGGAGCCTTCCACGAATTCGACACCTGGAGGAAAGGCACTGGAGGCTGGCGGGCGCGCTCGGCGCGTGCCGACCCCAAATACCAATCATCGAGCCTTGAGCGCTTGGGACATGGCGGAGGATTCCACTCAAGCCCGATGCTCTCGGGCACCCGGGCTAGCATGGCCGTTAGCTCTGGATCAGACTCGGGCAATGCTGGCACTCCCGAGGGAGGCAACAAAGCCGAATCCTCACTTCCAGAGAAATCAAGCCGCCTTGAGATGCAGTGATCGGCATTGGCTTTGTCCGCCGGCGCCCCGAATGAGACACTGGGCCCAGGCCGGGAAACACCAGTGCCTTCATCCGGAAGCACCACGGGCAGTGTTGCAGAGGGGGGTGCGGCCCGAGGCACATGCAGCGGGTTGCTCCACACCGTTACCCTCAGATCACCCTGACCACCAGCCAAAGTGCTGCCTTTCGCGGAGACATCAGATTGGGGTGTGGTAGAGGGGGCTCTCCCTCCAGCACGGAGTTCAACGAGTCTCGATCTCAACACTGGGATGGTCATATTCCCGCAGTGGGAACATAACGCATCCATGAACGCCCGCTCAGCATGCACTAAGCCCAAGCATACCAAGCAGTGCTCATGCCCGTCAAACGGACTAACCAGCCGACCACACCCAGGAATGTAGCACGGGCAAGACATCTTTAAAAAGACGTGCCACGTGCAGGTCTTTTTGTGAGGAGTTTTTACTCAAGCAGAGTGCTGAGACGCCCAGGTTGAACACACAGACCTGCACAGACTACTGCACAGACCGACAGGAATGCGGCACCCGCTGGAATGCGCCGTCACACCAACACTCTGTGGAGATACTCGTCTTTAAGAGAAAGATCGCTAACTTAGGCAAGTTTGAACTCAGCTCTAAAGCAGAAACATAAATGCGTGATTGCTATGCAACACCGTTTATACCCACGCTGTGGGGCAGGTTTGCATTAGGCAAATTCCGCAGACCCATGACATTTCCATGTCATTGAATCGTTTTGATTGAGATTGAAGGCAGCTGGCTTTCTAAGCGAAACCCCCATTTCGTCAGTACTGACGTAACTCGTAGTGTACTCACTGAAAGGGAACACTAACATTCTGACATCGATACTGAAGGTTGGCCTCATGCTACGTTTACTGGCTCTTGAAAGGAGAAGGAAAATGATTGTATCACAGATTGAAATGGTAGTGTACACACACACACGCACACGCACACGCACACACACACACACACACACACACACACACACACACACACACACACACACACACACACACACACACAAGGGAACAGTAAAAAGCCACAAAAGTTGAACAACCATAGTCACGCAGTGCACATGGATTGAATGTTATTTGAAGTGAGGCACAAAAACATCTCTATAAAAGACGAGGCAGACATGTTCTGTGCTTCCCAGAATGCAATTGAAGGAATATATATGTTACTCTGAATATTATAATATAAATGCAGGGGTTCTCAACAAATTTACATTGGAAATCAAGTGCCGCCTCAACATGGCATCAAAAGTAATCAAAAATGTCCTTCAGTTTAAATGGTATCTTGCTGTCATCAGGCATTAATTCAGTGCACAATTCAATGCTATGGACTATATTTTCTTTTCGTGTTTTTATTTTTCAACCTAGCACGTTCTGTTTATTACATAATTTAAGCAGAATCTCTTATCCAATATGACTTATAAATAGTATACAAGTAAAACAATTTCTCATTGTCCTTCTTTTTAAAAGCTACACTATGGGCCAAATGTATAAAATAATTATGATGATTCAGAAATCATTCCAATATGCTGGTTTGGTGATCAAGAAACATTTCTGAAAACAGTTTGAATAGGCTACTTTAAATAATATTAATAAGACTTACTGTCAAATAATTTTATTTTTATTTTGTAGTGATTATTTTGTAGTCTATAATCAGAAATGCCCATTTGTTGGTAGTAACTCAACAGTTGAGATTCCTGGTATTCAATCGATCCAAACTTTGGCCGACTATGTTTATTAACAATTCCTGACAATAATATGTCAAGCTCATGTGTTTCTAAATAACATTTGAAAGGTTGAGGGGTTTAACATGATGCACATTTATCAGAGTTTCTCACCACTAATGGGCCAAACTCATGCATTTAGTTTGTCACAAGCCATCTGTTCCTCACTTTTACAGCTGGCCCATTTAAAGGCACACAGCGTTCATAATTCATCAAAATTAGCACCAGTTAAAATCCTGCTGTTTCCTGAGAACTCATAATTTGTTTGCCTGCATGCTTTAGATCATTCTAACATTATCTCCATGTCCAATAATAACTAGAATGTTCTGGAAAATCTCCTTCAGTGTAGCGATATGGGGCCCTTGTTCTTATTTGATGCCGTTTTGAATATATTATGGCATGCCAAGGCAAAAAGATTAATTATCATTGCAGCTTATCTACTAACACTATATTGATTTTCAATCCAGGTGTGAAGCTTACATCTGGGACTTAAGCAGATATGATATGGTAAACAACAGTTGGCAGAAAATAAAGACACAGAAATATCTGTGCTAATGTGCTAATAATTGGTTGCTGCAGCAGTCTGGGAAATTTTGGGGTAGAGTGGGGGAAAATTTAAGGACTGACATAATTGACATAAAATGTCAATGTGAAAAATGTAAAGAGTTTTTCATAAATTGTAATTAAAAAAATATTTGTACCAAGGGGGCATTTTGCCTCATAGGTGTGTAGCGACTCAGTAACAGACCTTCCCCCAACACAACAGAGAAAGATTCTTCGTTACCCTGGAAACCATCTGATAAGATGTTTTATGGCCCAAAAGAATTTGGCCACAGAAAAGTGTCTTAGACACAAAGACTTTAAGACACGAGGCTTGTAACACACCCGCGTTTGCCTCAAATTATAGACAACCATCTATAAATGAACATGCACCCCAGGACATTGTATGTAAACACATAACTGTCTTGTAAAATGTTTCTTCTGTATGGTATTTTGCATCTTTTTATCTTTGTCTTAACAAATTACTAGTTCAGATAACCTCATATATGTCATGTCTCCTATCAAATTAATGCTCACTTCACGACTTACACTTCCATGTATATCACTTATTCAGAAAATGCTTTGTGTGTTTGTTGCATTAATTAGAATATGAATGGTCTGAGACCCACTGATTTAAGTTTTGGAACAAAGAGCCATAAAATCTGCTGAGGAATTTCCCGCCTGGAAATCCCAACAATCTCATTGGTTAAGTCTAACCCTGGAGGGTGGGACTACGCCCAGACCATAAAAGGAGGCGCTCGGATGCCCTCCTTCTTTCTCTTACACTTCTGAAAATCTCTTCCTCTTCCGAAATGCTCTTGTCTTCTCTCCCTGGCTGAACCACCACGTCCCCCCAAGCAGGGAGGGGCTCCAGACACAGAGCCATGTGCTGTGTGGGACCAGAAACCGAGGCCCACCACACTATGGGGCCAACAGGCCTCAGCTCTTCCAAAAACCTTCTCTTCTACAATCCGATCTTCAACAATCCTTTTCTCCTCGCTTCATCAACTTACTAGCCCCAAGGGCATTCTTCAGAAGGAGAACACGGAGCATCCCTAAAAGCAACCAGCCGTTCCCTCTCGACCTCGGAAAGAACCACCGGACACGCAGGGCATTTGAATTCGGAACACACGCACACACGCGAGAAGCCATAACTAGAGCAAGTATTATCTTCCAAATTCAAACTGCTGTTAAGAGGGTGTGTTATTTTCCCGTTGGGACAAGTTAACTCCGTGAAGGTTGTATTTGATGAACTGAAGGAAAGCTGCTTCTTATCCCTAATTCTTTGTCCCATCTCTCTCTCTCTCTCTCTCTCTCTCTCTCTCTCTCTCTCTCTCTCTCTCTCTCTCTCTCTCTTTTATCTCTCTCTAATTTCAGTCTTCATTATTCTCTTTTATGTATTCTTTCGTTAATATCTATATTTCTACTATCTTGATGCATATTTAGTGTGTACTTTCTGTGTGAATCGTAGTGTTATTTTTAGTCTGTGTTTATTAAACCTCCAAAAGACATTTAATGAGTTGAGTCTGTTGTTCTCCCACATACACAAAGTCAATGAAACTTGCGATCTAACGTTACCTAACTGCTTATGCTACTATGTTATTAAAGTAAACTGTATGACCATTTGAAATATTGAACTTGTCCTGATCAGTAAAGTTAATGTTTCTTATGCGCTCGTAAAGCAGTAATCCCTTATTGAGAATTGATTTGAAAAGTCTATAACTAATTTGCAGGACAAACTTAGTAGGATAATTTCAAGCAATTCCGTAAAGGGTTACTTGTATTTAATTAAACAATTTTCCCTATCGGAAAATTTTAAATTTTCTAGACTAACCGTTGCCCCCAATAGTTTACAGAATTCACACCAAAATTTGGATACAAATTGGGGCCCCCTGTTGGAAACCACGTCCATCGGAAGGCCATGTAAACGAAAGACGTGATTGACGACAGCCACCGCTGTCTCCTTGGCTGAAGGTAATTTGGGCAAGGGAACAAAATGAACCATTTTCGAGAACCGGTCCATGATGGTTAAAACAAACGTCTTGCCCTGGGAGGGCGGGAGGGCGGTGATAAAATATAGAGCTATGTGGGACCAGGGTCTCGAAGGAACAGACAGCGGTTGGAGTAACCCATCGGGGGAGCGATTAGATGTCTTACTCATGGCACAAACCAAACATGCCAAAACAAATTCCCAAATGTCACGAGCCATGCCAGGCCACCAGAATCGTTGCTTGACCAAAAATTTGGTTCTGTTAACTCCCGGGTGACAAGCTACATTGGAACCATGACCCCATCGAATCAGGTCGGACCTTATCCCCTCACGCACAAATAATCGACTCGGTGATCCGCTGGGTGGAGGCGTTACCCCTTCTAAGGCCGTTTTGACCTTCGATTCGACCTTCCATGTGAGTGTAGAGATGATAAGTCTCCGAAAAAAAGGGCCCACCGAGCCTGCCTAGAGTTGAGTCTTTTGGCCGATCTGATGTACTCCAGATTTTTATGGTCGGTCCAAACGATAAAGGGAACCCCCGACAATGGCGCCATTCTTCCAATGCGACTTTGACTGCCAACAACTCTCGGTTTCCAGTGTCGTAGTTTCGCTTGGCTGATGACAATCGATGGGAAAAAAACGTGCAAGGATGCATCTTGTTGTCCGAGGAAGAGGGCTGAGAAAGCACCGCGACTACCCCCACCACTGAAGCGTCCACCTCCACTACAAACTGACGTGATGGATCAGGGGCGACAAGAATGGGAGCCAAAACAAAGCGGCTCTTCAGTTTAGAAAATGTAGCCTCGGCTACACCAGACCACCTGAACGCCGTCTTGGAGGAGGTCAACGCTGTCATAGGTGCGATTAGTTGGCTAAAGTTCCGAATAAAACGTTGGTAAAAATTGGCAAACCCCAGAAACTTCTGCAGGGCCTTACGGGAATCTGGACTTGGCCAATCTACCACAGCCTTAACTTTATCGGGATTCATGCGCATTCCTTCGGATGAGATGATATTACCTAAGAACGGGACAGACTGTGCATAAAAAACGCATTTCTCCGCCTTGACAAAAAGCCCATTCTCTAGCAACCTCTGGAGCACTAGCCTGACATGCTGAACATGCTCCTGGAGAGAGGAAGAAAAAAATCAATATGTCATCCAGGTAAACATAAATGAACTGATCTACCATATCTCTCAGCACGTCATTCACCAGTGCTTGGAAGACTGCGGGGGAGTTGGACAGCCCAAAGAGCATGACCAAATATTTAAAATGTCCCCTGGGGGTATTAAACGCAGTCTTCCATTCATCCCCCTCCCTGATACGCACCAAATGATAAGCATTACGTAAGTCCAACTTAGTGAATATGGATGCTCCCTGCAACCTCTCAAAGGCTGAAGACATCAACGGCAAAGGATAAGTATTCTTTACCGTGATGTCATTCAGTCCTCGGTAATCAATGCGAGGTTGCAGAGAGCTGTCCTTCTTACCCACAAAGAAGAACCCCGCCCCTGCTGGAGAAGAGGAAGGGCGGATGAACTGGGAAGCTAGAGAATCCGAAATATATTTCTCCATGGCCTCCCTCTCAGGATTAGAAAGTGAGTATAACTTGCCCTTAGGCGGAGACATACCTGGCATAAGATCTATAGCACAGTCATAGGGATGATGCGGAGGAAGGGAAGCAGCCCGGGACTTACTGAACACTTCCTTCAGGTCGAGGTACTCCCTGGGCACGTTAGACAAATTCACCGTCTCCTCCTGTAACACAGAACTAGACACAGACGAACGAGCAGACACAAGACAAGAGGCATAACACCGATTACTCCAGGCAGAGACAAAATTGTGTCCCCAGTCATCTCTGGGGTTGTGCTTGACCAACCAGGGATGACTGAGGACAATTGGAACCAAGGGGGTGTCTGTGATGAGGAATTCAATAATCTCAGTATGATTCCCAGATACAGTCAGAGTGATGGGTTTGGTGGTGTGAGTAATGGTGGGAAGTGATTGTCCATTCAGAGTGTGAACTGCAATAGGGTTGGAAGGGGAGGGGGTGATGGGAATGTGGAGGTGTACAGCCAGGGAATGGTCCAGGAAGTTACCCTCCGCTCCGAAATCCAAAAGGGCCTGGCAGTTGTAAGAAAAGTGTGCCCAATTCATGAATTCCCTGAAGGAGAGTGGCGGACGAGGATTTCCCCAACGACTTGCCACCCAACAGTAGCCTCCTTTCTACTGTCAGGCTTGATCTTTTAAAGGACAGTGGTTGAGGAAATGCCCCGCCACACCACAATACAGACAAATTCCCCCACTCCTCCGACGCTCTCTCTCTCCTCCCGGGAAAGCCGAGCTCTCCCCAGCTGCATGGGCTCGGGGTCGTTGAGTGGGTTGACCGTGTCTCTTTCGAGGAACTCAACCGTCTCAGGGGGTCTTCGGGAGTGTGAACGTTGGTCGCGTTGCTCTAGTCTTGAGTCCACTCGCAGCGCTAGAGCCATCGTTCAGGCCGGTGGGCCATTCCAACGCGCAGATCTCTCGTTGGACACGGTCAGCCAGCCCATGCAGGAATCTATCCCACTGCGCCTCCTTGTTCCATTTGCACTCCGCGGCCAAAGTTGGAAACTGGATCATATACTCTGAGACGGTGCTTCTTCCTTGATGTAAAGCCTCGCGGCCCGCGACCACACGGTCGAACACACCTCATCTCTTCCGAGAGTGCCTGGAACGAGGAGCAACAAGGATGGTTGCGAGTTAGAACAAGGATTTATTACTCTCAATGATACAGATGCATAAAGCACAAAAAGTCATGGTAGCGTCGGGAAACAGGTCCAATCCAGCGGATAGACAGATAAATCCAGATGAATGGTGGCAGGCAAAGCAGCGCAGGCAGGCAATGGGCACACGGAACCAAAGGAATCCTGGAAACCGGAACGAAGCACACACTCAGGGGGAAGACACACCAACAGACAGGAAGCCGCTGGACAACTGCAACGACTGACAACAAAGGTATGTGAGCTCGGTGTAAATATGCAGTGGATAATGTGTGCAGCAGGTGACGGTGATCCAATCCCAGTAATCAGTGACCCCGCCTCCAACACAACCACACACACATAGAGAAGAAAGAGACGATGAATTTATGAACCGTGACAATAGCAACAACAAAAACATATGTTGATGTTTTACCCCAAGGGGGCATTTTCCTAGGCTAGAAATCTATAGCCTACGTACGCAAATATAATTTCCAGGCAGGTCGTTTACCAACTGTCCATTGGCTTGCGAGCTGGATTAACCCAGCTCGCAAGCCAATGGACAGTTGCTAGACGACCTGCCTGGAGCTGCTCTAGTCAGGCCAATCACATCGTGTCGGTGGGCGGGCTTAAGATGATTACGGCAGAGTTGCGTGCTATACTTGTAAACAAATAATATGATGAACAGCGATCTTTCGATTCGGCTTTGGCCGCGATTCTGGAAACCTTGAGTTCAGTTTTTCTTTGAGAAAAGAACAAAGAATGTCACTGAAGTCTTTCTTAAAAAAGGAAGATGTGTTCAGAGTTTTACTAAATAGCTCCGCTTCTCCTTTTTCGTTGATCTGGTTTGTTGTATGCTATCTTATTGCGTGCAGAGAGAATTTAAAAGACAACCGTTTATCCCATCCATCAGATTGAGCCCTGTCAATGGTGAGTTCCCAGACCCAGCATCTTGATGTGGGTCTGGCTTGTCAGGCTAGCATTTTCCCTCACTCTACCATAATGTGTAAAATGTGGATATACACTTGAATAAATCTATGAATATTGCATTTAATTAAGCCAGCATAATTTATCACTAGTCCATGCTGAGTGATTTCAGAGCTTGTACTAATGCACCATAAGGGAAACGTTTGATAAACCACTGGATTTTAAGCTTAATTTAATTAATTTAAGACTTCTTTCTTTCTTTCGGAAAGCACATGCAGTAAATATTAGCGCATGGATGTTTTTGCTCAGTTATTTAGATTATTTTAAATCCAAACCTTTGAAATTTGAAATGTTGCCTCACACATCATTGATACAATAGCATCATTACCCAAGTAATGAGTCACAAAGGCAGTTTGTAACACCCAAGCACCCCATAATGTTGTTATGTAATAAATTTAACCGTACATGTGAAGAACTGCAGTAACGTGCATATTATTCTTTTTCATTTGTATATATATATATATATATATATATATATATATATATATATATATATATTATTCTTTGTCAATACAAAACACATCCTAAAATAAGAAATTGTCAGAAATAATGTATTTAAACTTGCAGCAAAATATGGAAAATGCACCTTTTAAAAGAATGCACTTTAAAAACCAGAGAGACACTTTTATAGGCACAATGACATCAGTGAAAAATACTAATGTCTCACAATGCTCCCTGGTCTCCTCTACTATGCAGATGATTTTGTCTGAGGATAGACCTGCCTTAATAGATCATGTGACAGACACTGCATGTGCTTTCTTTGGATGTTTGGCACATCTTTGATGCTTTTTTTCTGTATTGTTTAACATTTAGACTGTAGGCAACTTAAAGGGATGGTTCCATGGTGTTTTTCTAGGCTTGGTTGTGCTTATGGGGCAACATAATTGGGGGTATAACATGTCTTGATTTTTTTTTTTTTTTAAATGCCGTATTTTTCTTATATTTTACCTTTCTTCCACACTGCTGTCTCCACTATTCTTTGAACGGCTCATTTGCTTCCTGCTTCTATGAAGCCCATCCCTCTGAAAAACGCAATGGTCTTAGATTGGTTAGATGGCCAAATGTAGTTTTATCTATTTTTATTGGCTGAAATGCCAAGCACATGTTGTCCGGAAACACCATGACCCTTACCATTTTGGGCAGAAGTCACATCTGCGGTGTAAATAATGGCGTCAATATTGCCATACCAATTTGAGCCTGAATCAGACCCAGATTACGGGGATGAAGGTCAATCAGAACCTCTGCACACAAAGCTTTTAATGGACATTAGTGAATGGTAAGTATTCGGTTTTCAAGTATTTTTGTAGTGTCACTGTCACTGCTGTTAGTTATCTTTTCATATTCTGGTTAAAGTTTAGAATTGTAGCTTGTTTGTAAAGGTGTTGCTTTATTTGTAGCATGAACAACTTGTTTATGTAATATATTTTATATAAATAAACAATGTTTGTGGGTGTGATTACATATAAGTTTGTTTGTATTTGTAGCCGTATTTGGAGAAGTATGAAACAATTTACAGTAGTTAACTGCCTAGCGTAGCCAAACTGCATTGGTCTTAATGCAACCAAAACACACACAGAAACTACACATTTAAAATACATCTACTTATAGGTTTAGACCATAGACCGTAAAAAAATATGGACGACTCGACATCATCCGTTTCCGCTTGCCATATTTGAAGCTTTCAGGCGGGGGTGCACGGCGCTGACATCTTGGGACCGAGTCTGCGCAGTAGCGATTTCGGGACCGGAGTTGCGCAGTAGAGCGCAGGAAGTAGAGCAGGAAGTACAGCTGTGATATCAAAAGCCCGCCCACACTCTCGCAGATGCAAAACAATTAATTATGTTGGTGTGAAATAAACAGTTATGGAAATGTAGAAATTAAAGCTAAAGCTCTAATCTTCTCCCAAAAATTTTGAAAAAAGTCTGTTAGTGCCTCAGTGACAACTTCACTCAGAGAAGCCGTCAGTCTCAGCTGTCAATCATGACGTCACACCGTTTTTATAGCATCAAATAACTAACTCAAACTAAACTTATTTTTAAAACGAACACCTGAAATGAAATCATTGTGATGATAACTGCCTTCAGTGATATAGTAGCCTCGCCCACTTTGTTGCGTGTTCGGGGGCAGCGTTTATGTTAATAGGAAGGGTTTATGATGTCACCAACCCAGGAAGAAAATCGTTGTTAATAGTCCAAACCGGCGGTTTATGTAGACAATAAACTGCCATAACTTTACAAGACAATATCTCTGTTTGCATTGAACTTTCAGCGCTGTAACTTTGCAGATACTGTTCATGCTCAAGCAGCAACATTACACACTTACTAAAGTTAAAAAAGTGAAATCGCATGCAAACCACCCCTTTAACATGTCTCAATATTTTTTAATTAAATCCCATTATGCACTGTGACAAGAAAATAAAAAAAAGATATGTTAATTATATATATATAATTGTAAATATGCCCAAATGAATAAAACATTTAAAAAATAGCTTTAAAACTAGAATGATTATTTCACCTAAAATGCATTCATGCTAGATATACAGTATATGTGTGCCTATCCCCCTCTATTATGAGTCTAGTATCACATTCTGAGTGCATAATATGATAATCGAGTTCGCTGCCTGTGAAGAGTGCTCCAAATCAGTCACTAATGAGGTTCCGTTTCACTAGCTGCCACAGAAAGCAGCTGCCTATGTAGGGAGCAAGGCAGCTTGGCATAATTTAAATGTTTTTAATTGTAATCTAAAGAGATCACAAAACTAGTCAAAGCATGCATTGCAACCAATTTTCAAAAGCTTATTTTTTCCCCCTTTTTTTCTCGAGCTGAGGGGTTTATCAAACAGAGAGTACTCTGACCCCCGCATTTCTCCATCTGTCTCGTAGATCTGAACATTGTTAGTCAAACAAGGGTAGGAGATGAAATTAACAGCTTGTGTTTGTATTCATTAAGACTCAGTATATGCAGCATCTGTGTATTTTTTTTTTTTTTTTTTTTTGCTGAAATTAGTTTGAATAATCAGTGCTCTCATTAGCGAGGATCATAGTGGTAGCATCAGCTCATGATTAAATTGTAAGTATTGCATGAGCCGAACAGACCCTTGCGTGGAGGACAAAGCCCTTTGAGAAGCATTCTCTTCACTGAAGCACATTATCACAGACACACCAAACAGATCAAGGTAAATCAAGGTGTCTTAGAATAAGGAGGCCCAAGGTTTTCACAGATCTAATTGTTTGAATGTCAAGCATTCTTTAAGGATCCCTGTTTGCCTCTCATGAGACAATGTTATGTGCCAAAAAATCATATTATTGTGTGATATTAAGCTAATTTCAGGTTATGGGTTTCTGTCTTTTTTTGGAACACAAAGTGGGTAGTTGTTGTTTTTAAATTATTTTAATTTACTTAATTGTTCACTTTCATTTTGACACCCACATATTACATAGCTTCAGAAGATTTCAGCTGATGTCAATAAATTTTTTGTTGTTGTTGCAATTCTGAGTTATATCTCACAATTTTAGGCAAAAAAAGTCAGTATTGATACAATATTGACTTTTTTGCCTAAAATTGTGAGATATAACTCAGAAGTGCAACAAAAAATAAAATAAAAATTGACATCAGCTGAAATCTTCTGAAGCTATGTGATATGTGGGTGTCAAAATGAAAGTGAACAATGTTATGCCTGATCAGTGTATACACTGTATATTATACAGTATATACACTGATCAGGCATAACATTATGTAAATAACATTGATTATCTATTCATCACGGCCCCTGTTAGTGGGTGGGATATATTAGGCAGCAAGTTAAAATTTTGTCCTCAAAGTTGATGTGTTAGAAGCAGGAAAAATGAGCAAGGGTAAGAATTTGAGCGAGTTTGACAAAGACCAAATTGGGATGGCTAGACCACTGGCATCTCCAAAACTGTAGCTCTTGTGGAATGTTTCAATTCTGCAGTGGTCAGAATCAAAAGTGGTTTAAGAAACGAACAGTGGTGAATCAACGACAGGGTCATGGTCGGCCAAGGCTCATTGATGCACGTTGGAAGCAAAGACTGGCCAGTGTGGATCTATTAAACAGATGTACTACTGTAGCTCAAATTGCTCAAGAAGTTAAAGGGATAGTTCACTTTGAAATTAAATTTTGATATGTTTTAGCTTACCTCATGGGCATCCGAGATGTAGGAGTATTTGTTTCCCCAGTTTCAATTTTGATAATTTTATACTTCTATATACATTCATACCCTGTAACTACATGGATAATTACCCCTTAATTAAAAAAATACTTACAGTATAATTACCCCTTAATTAAAAAATACTTACAGTATAATTACCCCTTAATTAAAAAATACTTACAGTATAATTACCCCTTAATTAAAAAATACTTACAGTATAATTACCCCTTAATTAAAAAATATTTACAGTATAATTACCCCTTAATTAAAGAATACTTACAGTATAATTACCCCTTAATTAAAAAATACTTACAGTATAATTACCCCTTAATTAAAAAATACTTACAGTATAATTACCCTTTAATTAAAGAATACTTATAGTATAATTACCCCTTAATTAAAAAATACTTACAGTATAAATAATTAGTACATTTTCCTGATAGTTACCTCTTTATTCCCCCAATATTAAATATTATTCCCATATACTTACTTTATAGTTACACTATAATTACAGAAAGTTATGCTGTAAATTCACTTTAATTATGCAGTACTTTCCGGCACGTAATCTAAAGCGTTACCTTTAAAATTAATGTTTTTATTATTAGAATGTACAGGGAGACTTCAGATATAAAACAATTCTGACTAGTTAGGCAATGTTTTCTCATTAAAATCAGATAATTCCCTATTCAATAGAATGTTATGGAATATACCAATGTGGCTTTTTATGACGTAATGCAATCCAGTCAGATCAGTGGTTTAAACTCACTTATGGTATTATGGTAAGGGGTGACCAATTACAACACACTGGTTCAGCTGACCAATCAGAACGTCTCCACTTTTAGGAAGGAGGGGCCTCATAGAGAGAGTAACTTTTTGTTTGTTTATTTGTATTTTGCCAAAGTTGAGCAGGAATTGCATCATTCTGATTTGTAATAAAATTCATTCGAATTATCCCCCCCCCCCCCCCCCCTTAAAGATCTAGTTATTGCGGTCAGCTATAGACCTACTGAATGCATGTTCAAAAGATGTTTACAAGATTCATTTTTGGATTCATCCATCAGCATTAAACACTCCAGGCCAGTCTTTAGATTAAGCTATAAATATTCACATCTTGCATGAGGCAAATGTCCTTGTTCATCCTGGTAAGAATACGTATAATATAATATAAGAATATAAGTTCTAGGAATTATTATAAAGCTGGACAAATGCCTGATAGCACAAAGGATGTTAAGAAAAACTCAAACACTGTACTCAAAAAGTACAATTTACATTTGCTCGATATGACCTGATTAACCCTTGATATTGAATCTTTGTTCAGGACATTATGCTAATGCATCCATAAATAATGCTAAAATAAAGTGCTTTGGTTAATGTTTTATCAGGTTTCAGTCATTTTGGTAAATTGTAATTCTGTGCTTATAATCTTATCTCGTCTCATGTTTTATTAATGACTAACTGATTCCTCGGGAAAGTGAAAAAGAGCTCCATCCATTGAGAGAAAAAAGTTTGGGGACCAATATTCACTCACAGAGTTCAAAGAAGATGAAAGGCACAAAGGGGAAATTTCTTTTTAAACGTTCTGCATAAAAGATTAGAAATGAACAGTTTGTTATTTGCCAACTGATTCAGGTTATCATGATTACTGTCCAAATGAACTGAAAATTGCATTTATATCAGATCCATTTGTTAATAGCCTTCTTTGACTCTGGTCTGCTCACTTCAGTACCTGATAAGCAATTGCTGTTATTTTTTGGTCCCCTGAATCACAGACTCCCCTAGGGTGAGAGATGTCCTATCCAACCTGTCCTCTCCTATCCACTCTTGAGTGCCATTCAGAATAAAGATAATGAATAGTATATATAGAATTGCCATTTGAATTTGAATGATATGTAAATAAAAATTAGGAAAATATTTGAAAAGTGGTAATAAAGTGTCCGTTGGGTATAGAATAGTGGGAGTGGGGGGTGGGTGGGGTGTGTGTGTGTGTGTGGGGGGGGGGGGGGGGGCAAAACCCAGTTATTAGTTAGGGTTAGTCGGGGAGGCTTTAGGTATAAGGACAAGTAAGTAAGTACTTTGTAATGCATAGGAGGAAAGTGGACAAATATTAAATACATTTTTGTAACATCACATCAATTATATTTATTGAAGAATGCCTATTTTTTTTGTTTTTAAAGACACCAATTCCAATACGGGTCATTTTGACCCCCTTTATGCATTTGTGTATTTTTTAAATGCATTTTAAGCAATATCACAAAATATATAATATGAAGTGAAGTGACATGTGGCTAAGTATGATGACCCATACTTGTGCTTTGCATTTAACCCATCCAAGTGCACACACACAGTAGTGAACACACACAGAGCAGTGGGCAGCCATATTGCTGCGACACCCAGGGAGCAGTTGGGCGTCTCACCTCAGTCGTGTTATTGAGGGTGGAAGAGCGTTGGTTATTTAACAAATACTGCCGGACCTGAGAGTTGAACCTGCAACCTTCGAGTTACAAGTCCGACTCTCTAACCATTAGGCCATAACGGTCCATAAAGGCAGGCATACAGGAATAATTTCGCTCCTGTTATCAAGTTTTAGAGCAAATCGTTAAAAGAATGATTCAATGACTCCCCACTTTTCACCAAAACACTGGGACACACAATGTTTCTTTAGGCTGTGTTGGCATGTTTGGTTTAAAAGATGGGTTTCGGTCTGCTTCCAAACAGACTCAGTTCGAATTGAATATAAATGCAGTATGGACTGAAGACATGTAAACAAACCAAAAACAGGACGTGATGTCACAAGATGAGAACCTAAAAAGGGGAGAATGCTCAAGCATACCTGTTTTTTGTTGCCTATCACAGTTAAGTACAGGCATCAGAGTCGGGTCTTATCGCTGCAGTTTTTCGTTTGTGTGTGTGATGAGGGATTCCTGCTGCTGATTCCTTTTGACTCCTTTACACATTTTATGATCTCTTCACGAGTTTTCAGCTGGTCAAAATACCATCATATGCAGCCTACACACTGAGCACATTTAGCTCAGCATACAGCATTGGTCTAAATGTTTGGTAAGTTTCTTCATAAAATATATGTAATACAAGTCGACCAGTCAGTTTGTGAACATATCCCTATGCCTTTAGGCTTGGGATATTTAGGTTCTGTCTTAAAATGCCAATGTGAATGCTAAGCTGATTTTTTTGTGGATTTTCCCAAATCTACCTGGATGACATTAAATGGAAGAACAATACTGAGTCCTTATAGCTGAAGACAGTAGACTGACAGGATGTATAATAATGATCGAAATAATAGGCAAGTAGTTACATTTTGCCCTTCCTCAACTTTTCTTCTATTGAAGCTCATTGGGCTTCACCTAAACATTGACAGTCTACTTCAGTTAGCACCGTCAGCACATCATCGCACATCGCTGCTGTCAACTAAATTTAACCACAAGCTTTGACGGGACACTTCTTTCTGTCTTGATTTGTATTCAGCCCAGTGACAGAAGGGAAGAGATGTAGCGGAGATAAAGACTTATGTTCTATTACTGACACTGCCTCTCCCAGCCCCACATGTTCTCAGGAGGCACCAGTGCACTGTCATATTATCAATAATGCTTTATAATAGACAGAAAATTGCCTATTCTAAGTGCTAAGTCACTGTGCAACTGACAGGGCTAAATAAACTCCCTCAATAATAAAATGTAATAAAATAATAAAACTGAGAGACACTGCTGTACTAGACAAGACTCAATAACGTGCATTATCCTAAGTGGTTTTAGAGTGATCCCCACACAGCTTAATGAAATCAGGGCAAATTTTGTTTTAATAGAACTCATTACCAATGGGTAAGATGATTGTAAACATAAATATACTTTATTATATGTAAATTTCAAAGTATTATAATGCAAAGCTATTTTTTACATTGATCCAATAACAAATGTTGGAGACAGATGGGAAAGCATCCTCACATTAATGTCTACACATCAATTATTCAACTGTTATCCATGTAAATTTAAAAGCTTAATTTATTACTTTGCTTTTATCTCACATAAACAAATATGCTTCCCTTGCCCTTTCACACACACACACACACACACACACGCACACACACACGCACACACACGCGCGCACGCACGCACGCACGCACGCACACATACACACACACATATATATCTATATTAGGGCTGTCAAAATGAATGCTTAACAGCACTAATTGTATTAATGTGTGATTAACGCAGCGCGCATTTTCTGTTTGATACATGGCCTGTATTTGGAGAAATTGAGATCAGCCATAGATGTAAAGGATGCAGCAGCAAGTATTAATAGGTAAAGAAGAAAAGGGTTAACAAAAACATTATAGTCTGTAACAAGTGCAGTTATAGTTACAGGTCGAAAAAAGTGTGTTTTTTCGCTAAGCACATTCTCTGCAGTCCAAGGTCGATTCACTACAAGCTCACGCTCTCTCATGTCCGAGGTAAATCATTAAAGGAGTACTTCAGCGCTGGGAAGATGAATCTGTATTTAAACTGGGTCCTCGATGTAGTAGAAATGTGAAATTATTTTTTAATTTGGTTCTAGACTGAGAAAAGACAAAAAATGTATTTTTGTCTCATGGGGATGAAAGACTACAATTCCCAGAATGCTTCGCTGCCCTATGAGGCCATTCCCAAAGCCACCAACTTGATTACAGTGACTGAGATAGAGAAGACACTACAATTAAAAACTGAACGTGTCTGTTCAATATAATGAGTGAGTCACCGTGCGAGTATCACAGCACTGAGCACTAACTGCACGAGTGAAAAAAAAATGAGCTGATGAGGTCTCGTGATGAGAGCTGAGGTAATCACGACTACACTCACAGCATACATTCACAAAGCGAGTTCAGTCTGGCACGCGTTTCAGTTCATGCCTTTGCAAGCTTAACTTTCATAGAAATTAATTTGAGAAGTTAGAAGACTTACATTGCTCACCATAGCTCCGTTTAAACGAGTGCCTGTAGCTGAGCTCTCCCTGCGAGCTGAGTGTAATCTCCCATCCCCCAATGCCGGATTCAAAACATGCGGAAATGGCTCCCTCTGCTGGCTGTAGTCTTTAGCCTTTGGCCAAACGTTCCTCCTATGATGCAAATATCGTCAATTTGCATCATAGGAGGAATTTTTCCAGAAATAAAATGCATAAATCTCTTGTCTCAGGGGGATATGAGGGGGGAAAGCACAATCATTTGAATATACTCCAGGGTTTCTACTGATACAAGGCCATATGCTAATCGCTGAAGTAACCCTTTAACATCATCACCACTTACAGTTCATGTGATGTATTGAACTAAATACATTACAATCGGCTAAAACGAACAGGCAGGTTACTTTTCTGAACAAGAGAAATACTTTTCCCAATTCGCATACTCTCCATACTAAATAGTATTCGAAAATAGAATTAGTATGTCCCAAATTGTAGTATGCTGAAAAGAGTATTCCAAAGATACTAGATAAAGATGGTTTACTATTTCCAGTCCCAATTCAGAGTGCGGATCGACGCACACTCTTAACGAATGATACTGCTCATACAGTGTGATGACATCACATTGCCCACCATTGGGGCATGCTGTCACAAAAAAAGTGTGTTAAAATACATTGATACTTTTTTCATGGGTAATAATGGTTGAATATTTTTTTTTGTAGCAATGACTTTGAGATATGTATCTACACCAACGGCAAGAATAAACCCACCCCGTGGGACATTTGCCTTACCATTACAAAGTGTGAAAACTAGTCTCTTATGTAACATTAATGATGCTCTCATTTCTTACCAAAGGACAATATATAAATATATAAAATAAGTTCTTATTTGAACCATAAAACCATACTTTATTTATGATCTGGTAGTTTATTTCTTACTGGCACTAAATTAATAACCCTGTAGGTTACTATGTGTGAAATGTAAGCAGGGTGCTCACAGTCGGTTCCTTTTTCTCACTTAGGACACAAGTTTTAATGAATATCCTGCTGGTTACAGTATATAACTTAGACAAGAATGAAACTTCCTGGCTTCTTTTTCCGTTTCTTTTGTCATTCTTACAATTGGGAGCATGTAGTGGTTTGTTACATGTCATCTCATTATTGTCCTTCTACCACTATTTTCATTGCCACCCCATTACTGTTTCCCTTGGACAATTTCGAGGCAAGGTTATTATTTTACATACAGCTGCTCAGGCCCAAATTGAAAACCGACTGCAGTGGAATCCCATTAAATTAAGATAAATAATTGCCTGCTGTTCTTCATGCACACAATGGCAGCATTTAGCAACAAATAAATTGCAAAGGGGAGAGACTTATTAAAGTCATCTTTCCTCACTCAATGTTTTTCCTTCCTGAGGTGAGATTTTTTTGACCCTACTAAGCTCAAATTGACTATTAATAAATAAGTTAGGAGTCTGCAGCAGTCAAAATGTCACATTGTGTGGATGGATTGCCATTTAACAGCATTATTAGTTAGTCACTCAAGGAAACTAATGTTCCTGACATTAATATGAACACTGAATAACATGAATTAAACCAGTACGCTTGATCATGACCTAATGCGTTGGTGGTACACAATATATTTCACAAGATTAATCAAGGTCAGACATGTAAGGTCAGGAAATAATATTTCTCACACTAGAAAGTTGTCAGAGACAATTATCTCAGTAAGACTTATCTGAAACATAATTTGAAAACATCTTCGGTTACATCTGTAACCCTTGTTCCCTGAGAAGGGAACAAGACACTGCATCAGTAACAACATTTTGGGGTTGCTCCCTTAGCGGAGCATGTCTAAACTATTCCAATCCTTATTGGTGTTGCGCCATGACGTAACATGTGACGGCATACACTGAAGCTACAAAGGGACACCGACACATAACAGATGAAGCAAGACACTCCCAGGCATGGAGAGGCTTGGCAACGCATCACAGTGTCTCGTTCCCTTCTCAGGGAACAAGGGTTACAGACGTACCTCGAGACGTTCCCTTTCGAAGGAACTCGCACTGTGTCTGTAATGACACTTTGGGGAACGAAATGCCCACTATGCCACACTGAAAACAGGACTACCCTAGTTTGAAGCTGGAACCCAGTCACACTTAGGACGAGAGCCCCTGGCATTGCAGTGAGGTGCAGACTATAAGATCCAATTACGGTGTTCGGGGTGGCCCAACCAACCTCATCACAGATCTCCTGCAGTGGGAATCCTAAAAGAAAGGCCCTAGAGGACGCCATGCCTCTAGAGGGGGCCTTCAAGGCCATAGATAAAGCCAAAATGTGCAGGTGATAGGCTGAGACAATAGGCAATTGCTGGTCATCTGCTTGGAATCAGGAATCCCCTTCTTGGGTGAGCCAAAGAACACTAACAACTGGTCTGACCTCCACTTAGAAGACCTTTAAATATGTCCAATGCTGAGGCAGAGAAGATAAAGCCTCTCATCTATCACGGACACATGTGGTGGAGGATGGAAGGCCTGAAGATCCACTAACCGTGCCACACTGGATGGCACCTTAGGCACATAGCCAGGTCTGGGATGGCAGCCATGTACACCTTAAGCATGGATGGGGAAAGCCCAGCAGAGAAACGGTCTTAGAGGAACAGCAGCACTGTAGCCACTTAGTAGTTAACTGGGTCCACCTCACACTCTCTCCACCAAGTGGAAAACACATTCATCTTCAGCCTGTACCACCTCCTCCTAGGAGGAGTCCTGGAACTGAATATGGTCTTTACTACACCCCGACAGGCCCGCTTCTGGGTACTGAGTCCCCTCAGGAAAAAACTAAACACAATTTTGTACCGGTCTCATCTAAGGTAGCAACTTGACAGGGCCGCAACGGCTTTGGAAAAAACTATTATATTACTAATCTCTGGAAACCAATGTGTCCCGAAACACCAAGCCAGCGAGAACAAGCATTGATTTACTGAGGGCTCTGTGGAGGAGCAACTGCTAATGCATGATGATTCAGACAAGGGAAACTTGGTTTGGATTATATGATTCGCTGATTTAAAATATGTAATTTATCAAAGTCAGATAATATTTCATTTTAATTCCTCAGAATTAAATGGCACCATAATCACCCAACAAGTGAACCATTGTCTGAATGATAGTCTGATTTAAAACAGCTAATTAATCATAGTCCGATAATATTTCATTTGAATTCCTTAGAATTTAATGAAGCAATAATCACCAGACAATACTGTTTTTAATGTTTATGTATATGGTCTCATAGTCTACACTTTGCCTTGGCAAACAGGAGATTTGAGCTGTTGACAATATATTTGACTTTCATCGCTCAAGAAGAAGTCAACAGGAGCAAGGCTGAAACACCCGAAGATGCATGGCTGTACGTGTCGAGATATTTCTCAATAAAAACGACAAGAACCCTCGGGAGCTGACTGTGTATGCCTGGGACCCAAATAGTATTACATGCACACTGATCCTGTGAGTCACTCTTATTGCAGACCCACAATCAATGGGCTGCCTCTGCAGATGTGAGATTGAGCCTTGCATTATGAAGTGGCAAGCTCTCATTTACTACTTCAACTGCCTCGATGTTGAGCACATCAAATTCCAGCCATCAGGTTCTGGAGCTGACTGAGAAAGTGCTGCAGTAGTTTCAGGTCTCTTGACAGATCCACCTGCAAGCCCTAAGATCTGGGCAGCCGCACTGCCTTGGTGGACATGGGACCCGAACAGCGGGGAGCGCGCAAGCCTGGCCGGCCTCATTGAACACAGCCAGACAGGAGAGCAGCACTCTGATGGGGTGTCCATGGAAGGAACAGTGGTTAACCTGTCACAGGGTCATTGTTGGCCAAGGCTCACTGATGCACGTGGGAAGCGAAGGCTGGCCCCATGTGGTCCAATCAAACCGACGAGCTACTGTAGCACAAATTGCTCAAGAAGTTAATGCTGGTCCTGATAGAAAGGTGTCAGAATATAGAGTGCATCACAGTTTGTTGTGTATGGGGTTGCATAGCCACAAACCAATCAAGATGCCCATGCTGACCCCTGTTCCCCCGCCGAAAGCACCAACAGTGGGCATGTGAGCATCAGAACTGGACCACGGAGCAATGAAAAAAACTGGCCTGGTCTGATGTATCATCTTTTCTTTTACATCAAGTGGATGCATGTGTGTGTGTGTGTGTGTGTGTGTGTGTGTGTGTGTGTGTGTGTGTGTGTGTGTGTGTGTGTGTGTGTGTGTTGCTTACCTGGAGAACAGGATGAACTATGGGAAGAAGGCAAGCCAGCCAGAGCAGTGTGATGTTTTGGGCAATGTTCTGCTGGGAAGCCTTGTTCCTGCCATCCATGTGGATGTTACTTTGACACGTACCACCTACCTAAGCAGACCATGTACACCCTTTCATGGAAACTGTATTCTCTGGTGGCTGTGGTTTACTTCAGTATGATAATGCCACAAAGCAAAAATCAGAGTTCAGAAATGTTTTGTGGAGCACAACAACGAGCTTGAGATGTTGATTTGGTCTCATTCCAACTGAACAAACAATTCTGATACATGGAGGCCTCACCTCACAACTTACAGGACTTAAAGGATCTGCTGCTAACATGTAGTTGTATGGTCACTTACCCCATACCCCATAATGTGTGATAGCATGACTGTTAAAGGTGCCATGTGTAAACATTGAGGTAAAAATATCCAAAAAATGACCTACGTGCATCAAAAGAATGAGAAGAAATAAGGGCGATGATGTCATTAAAAAAAATGTCAAGTTATAGTGCTGCAGAGATATCAACCTTAATTAGCAGTAGCATTACTAGCCCCGGCCTGACAGGTATCGTAATACCAGTCTCGGCCATGGGAGGTGGTATGCGGACAACATAACCACCAGCCAACCTGGCGTACTTGAACCTGATGTCAGTCGTGTGGAAAGTACAGCCCACTACTTCATTTCAGTTCAGGGAAGAGAGTGGATGGATAGCTGAAGCCCTTGGCCCCTTAAATGTATCTGATATGATAAAAATAGTTGTTTTTACCTGACCGGAAAAAGCGGAAGTGCAGGCGCCCGGCGACTGTGTCCCATCCAGTCATAATAAAAGTCCCGGTACTCGCCAGCCGTTTAGAATAGGCGCCCTCCAGTGGACGAAAAGTTACATAGTGCACCTTTAAGGCCTGGCTGTAAAAGTGATCTAGATCAGTCTGAATCAGTCTCATTCATCATTTGGATCTATTAGCAGTCTAAACATGGCCTCATCTAAGTTTCAAACTATTGCTTTGGTATTATAGAAGAAATCAATGGCCTATGTGAATTTGAATCCCACAACTCGAGTCCATCTATGAGACTGTTGTTGGAACCAGGAGAACCGTCAATATTATTGACGGCTCAGAAAGTTTTCCTCAAATATGCCATACTATATGATTCTCTAGAGCCCAAAAACCAGATGTGTGGAACTTAGTGTATGGTTGGAAGACAGAGAGAGGGAATATTTTAATATGAAATGGACTTGCTGAGCAGTTGTGAACCACAGCTCACTTGAGCCAAAGAATATAATAGCAATTTTTTTCTATGTGAGAACCATGTGATTTTGCAGTGCTGCTTTGTCCTCTTGGCCTATGCTGATGGTTTTAAACAAAATTGTTTAGGGTACTCAGATTTTATATTATTATGGTTCCATGAATTTATGGCAGTTTTCATATTCCCAGAATATTTAATAGATGAGGTGAAATAAAGTGTTGAGATGGAAAGTGAATGCACTGATTCACTCAATGCTAGTTTTGACCTGTTTCTGGTGAATGACAACCATTATCTGTAATGCTTTTGAAGGACTGATGCTTTTGAGTCATTTATTCAAAGAAATGTTTATTTCATTTCAATATTGTTATTGTCAACATAACTTAATACAAGTTTTTTGTTGTTGTTTGTTTACTGGTGTTCCACAATGCAAAACAGAATAATAACAACAATCTAAATAAAATGTGAATTTGAAATTCAGATTATGTTTTTCCAGCACTGTTGAGCAGGATATAAATCTCAATGTCAGACCTCTCATATTTTCCTTTTTCCGTCAGAATAATACTGATGGACTGACCATGTTTCACAGTGACATAAAAAAGCCTAAATGTCAAAACCGAGTAGCAGAGACAGACACCATCAAGATGAAGAGTGGGCAGTCAGCTTACCAATGAATGATGTCAAAGACAGCAGTGCCTTATGGGTATGGACTGTCAAATCGGCCAATCAGTGGGACAGATGAAGACTAGGATTGATGAAGAAAAAGAGAGGAGTCTGAGATATGGGTTACACTAATTTTCACTGGCTGACATTTTGCTCTGCATCTGTAACGTGTGTTCCCTTTCGTTCAGTCACTCCGACGTAACGTCAGTGACTGACGAATGGGGGTTTCGCTTAGAAGCCTGTCATCTCCGAGACTAGAAAGCGCCCAATGGCAGTGCCAATGCCATGGGCATGCGAGATTTGCATGCGTAACTCCGCCTACCCACGTGGGTATATAAGGAAGTAGCTGGCATCATCGCATTATGTTTTAATGCTTCGGAGCCAAGGGTTACATACCTTTCACTCCTACAAGCCTTCTGAGTTAAGTCAGTTCTTCGAGACGATCAGGATCTTCCAGTCGGTGTTGGTGTTCGGCGCGTTCCAGCGGTCACATACTTCCTGCCTGCTGGTCAGACGATTGGTTTCCAGTTGGTGTGTGGTCCCCTGGGCGCTTCGGCATCGACTGCGAGGTTAATCCTCTCACAAAAGAGCTCACACGTGGCACGTCCTTTTCAGGATGTCTCGTCCGTGTGCTTCTGGGTGTGGCCGGTCTCTACACTCTTCTGATGGGCACTCGCACTGTCTGGCATGCTTGGGCTTCCAGCATGCTCAGGCGGCGCTTGTGGATGAGTCATGTTCTCACTGCGGGAACATGGCCATCTCCGTGTTGCGGTCGAGACTCAATGATCTCCGTGCGGCCGCCGGAGTGAGAGTCCCCTCCGTCACCCCCCGATCTGACGTGTCCGCGGCCTCGGTCTCATCCGGTCCGCGGGGCGTCTCTTCGGCTGGTGGCCAGGGTGACCTGAGGGTGATGGTGTGGAATACAGCTCCGACGCTCACGCCTCGGCCCACACCCCCCTCTGTTGCACCGGTACCCGCGAGCGTTGTGATGGAGCCCGCGGCCTCGGTCTCGGCCGGTCCGCGGGTTTCGTTCGGCGCTCCAGAGGAGGACGAGATGTCGGTGACCGCATCGCAAGGTGGGCTAGAGTCCTCCGAGGATGAGGATTCGGCTGTGCTGCCGCCTCCGGGCGCGCCAGCATTGTCCGAGTCGGACCCGGAGTTGACAGCCATGCTTGCCCGGGCTGCCGCGGCGCTCGGTCTGGAGTGGAACCCTCCACCCCGGCCGGAGCGTTCGCGGTTAGATGATTGGTTTTTGGGTGCGCCACGACAGGACAGCCGTCCTGCCGTGCCCCCAATTCCTTTCTTCCCGGAAGTGCATGAGGAGGTTGCGCACTCGTGGAGGGCCCCCGTGTCTTCTCGCGAGCGTTTGGCAACCTCTTCCGCCTTCTCCGCCCTCGATGGGGCGGCGGCTAGAGGGTACACTAGGGTCCCCCCGGTGGAGCGTTCTGTGGCGATGCAACTGTGTCTCCAGAGCGCCTCCTCCTGGCGTGGCGACCCTAAGCACCCCTCCAAGGCCTGTAGATTCACATCTTCAATGGTGTCGAAGACCTACAGAGCTGCGGGGCAGGCCGCCGCTTCTCTGCATGCCATGGCAACCCTCCAGGCCTACCAGGCCAAGTTGCTGTGCGACATGCACGAGGGTGGAGCCGACCCAGGGCTCAGAGATGAGCTGCGTGCCGCGACCGACCTCGCTCTCCGGGCGACGAAGGTTACCGCACGCTCCCTGGGCCGGGTGATGTCCACATGCGTGGTCCAGGAGAGACATCTATGGCTCAACCTGGCCGATATGCGGGACGCCGAGCGGACTCGTTTCCTCGACGCCCCCATATCCCAGGCTGGGCTATTCGGCGGTGCGGTCGAGAGCTTCGCCCAACAGTTCTCGGCCGCCCAGAAGCAGACTGAGGCTATTAAGCATATACTGCCCCGGCAGCCCGCTGGTGCACCCCAAGCGCCGCCGGCACAGTCGCCTCAGCTGCCTCGCCGCCGAGGGCGGCCTCCTGCGGTCCCCCCCGCTCCCGCGCGGCCACAGCAGCAGCCTTTCACCTGGGCCGCGCCGCGGAGCGCGCCGCAAGAAGCCGCCCCAGTCCGCGCCAGCCCCGCGGCCCGCTAAACGCCAGGCCAAGCGGCGCTCCTGACGCGGACAGCTCAGAGATGGGCAGTTCTTTCCAGGAGACGGCAGCAGGGCCGCTCCTTCCCCCGGTGGAGGGCCGGGGGAGAATCTTGCGTTCCGCTGCCGCCCCCCGGGGTGGCAGCACCCTAATGTGGTTAAAGAAAGAACTGACATACCCATCTCTGAGCACACAGAGACCGGTGACGGCAGTGTGCGCCGCCCCCGGGCCACGCCGCTCTCGTCCCTCTCTGTCGCCAGCCCCCTCTCAGAGCAGACCCCAGTGGAACGCGAGTCCTTCCCTGGTCTCCTCTGTCAGGGCGCAGCTGTTACCGCCGCCCCGACACCGGGCCGCTACGCCACCCGAGTCCGGGCCGGTAACGCTGCCTCGCTGCCCCACCGAGGGTACGCCGGTGCTCCGCATGACCCCGTTGGTACACTCCCTGGGAGCGTGGCTACAGCTGCCGGGACTGTCCCGCTGGGTCGCACGGACCATCCGGCTCGGCTACGCGATTCAGTTCGCGCGAGCTCCTCCCCGCTTCCGGGGTGTCCGGTACACCGTGGTGGGGTCCAATGCCCCAGTCATGCGTGCGGAGATCGCAACCCTACTGGCGAAGGGTGCGGTCGAGCTCGTCCCTCCAGCCGAGATGAAGTCCGGCTTCTACAGCCCTTACTTCATTGTACCGAAGAAATCCGGTGGGTTACGACCGATCCTGGACCTTCGCGTCCTGAACCGATCCCTTTACAGGCTTCCGTTCAGGATGTTGACTGCGAAACGCCTTTTCGAATGCGTTCGTCCATGCGATTGGTTTGCAGCGATCGACCTGAAGGACGCGTACTTCCATGTGTCCATCCTTCCGCGACACAGACCGTTCCTACGGTTTGCGTTCGAAGGGCGGGCATATTAGTATGCTGTACTACCATTCGGGCTAGCTCTGTCCCCTCGCGTCTTCACGAAGATTGTCGAGGCAGCCCTTGCGCCACTCCGGCAACAAGGGGTTCGCATCCTGAACTATCTCGACGACTGGCTCATACTGGGCCACTCTCGGGACCGGGTGTGCGAACACAGAGACCTGGTTCTCCACCACTTAGCTCGTTTGGGCCTTCGGGTCAACTGGGAGAAGAGCAAACTCTGCCCCGTGCAGAGGATCTTTTTTCTCGGTATGGAGATCGACTCGGTCGCCATGTGCGCGCAGCTTACCGGCTTGCGCGCGCAGTCGCTGCTGACTTGCCTCAGGCAGATAGAGAGCAAGCGTGCGGTTCCACTGAAACTGTTTCAGAGGCTCCTGGGGCATATGGCATCTGCAGCCGCAGTAACGCCGCTCGGATTGCTTCATATGAGACCGCTTCAGCACTGGCTTCGCGATCGAGTCCCGAGATGGGCATGGCGGTCTGGCACGCTCCGGGTCCCAGTGACTCAGGCCTGCAGACAGACACTCACCCAGTGGTCGAACCTCAGTTTTCTACGGGCAGGAGTGCCCTTAGAACGAGTTTCCCGGCATGTTGTTGTGTCAACAGATGCGTCCACCACGGGTTGGGGTGCCATGTGCAATGGACATGCAGCCGCCGGCTCTTGGTCAGAGAGCCAGAGCCGCCTGCATATCAATTGCCTCGAGTTGCTGGCAGTACGGTTCGCCCTGCACCGCTTCCGAGCGTTGCTGAAGGGTCAACACGTACTAGTCAGATCGGACAACACGGCCGTAGTAGCGTACATCAACCACCAGGGCGGTCTACGCTCCCGCCGCATGTCTCAACTCGCCCGCCATCTCGTTTTATGGAGTCAGAAGCGCCTGAGGTCCCTTCGTGCTGTCCATATCCCGGGGATCCTGAACCGTGCAGCCGACGAGCTCTCACGGGTTCAGCCAATCCCTGGGGAGTGGAGACTCCATCCCCAGTCGGTCCAGCTGATTTGGGATCAGTTCGGGGACGCACAGGTAGATCTGTTTGCCTCCCACGACTCGTCCCACTGCAGCCTGTACTATTCCCTGACCGAGGGCACGCTCGGCACGGATGCACTGGCGCACAGCTGGCCGCGGGGCCTACGCAAGTATGCGTTTCCCCCAGTGAGCCTTCTTGCACGTGTTCTGTGCAAGGTCAGGGAGGACAAGGAGCAGGTCATTTTGGTCGCCCCGTACTGGCACGGCCGGACCTGGTTCCCAGAACTAGTGCTCCTTGCGACAGCCCCTCCCTGGCCAATTCCTCTGAGACAAGACCTACTCTCTCAGAGACGGGGCACCCTGTGGCACCCGCGTCCCGATCTTTGGAACCTCCACGTGTGGCTCCTGGACGGGACGCGGCAGGTTTGAGTACCCTACCACCTCCGGTGGTGGCTACCATCACTTCCGCTCGGGCCGAGTCCACGAGACAGGCCTATGCGTTGAAGTGGAACCTCTTCGTCAATTGGTGCTCTTCTCGCCAAGAAGACCCCTGGAAATGCCCGATCGGGTCTGTGCTCTCTTTCCTCCAGGAAGGGTTGGATCAAAGGCTGTCTCCATCCACCCTGAAGGTTTATGTGGCCGCTATCGCCGCCTACCATGACCTCCTGGACGGGAAAACGGTAAGTAAGCACGACCTGGTCATCAGGTTCCTGAGGGGTGCGAGGAGACTACTTCCTCCTCGTGCTCCTCTCGTACCCTCTTGGGACCTCTCAGTAGTTCTAAGTGCTCTGCAGAGGGCCCCATTTGAGCCTTTGCGGTCAGTAGATGTTAAGTTCTTGTCTATGAAGACAGCGCTCCTGACCGCACTGGCCTCCATCAAGAGGGTAGGGGACCTGCAGGCATTTTCGGTTGACGAAGCGTGCCTAGAATTCGGCACGATTTTGGCTTTCCAGCAGCAGGGACGCCCATGTCCCCTTGGGGTCAGGGCCCATTCCACCCGGAGTGTGGCCTCCTCTTGGGCTTTAGCACATGGCGCTCCGCTGACAGACATCTGCAGAGCTGCAGGCTGGGCGACACCAAACACATTCGCCAGGTTTTATAACCTCCGAGTGGAGCCTGTATCCGACTATGTACTCGCCTCTACAAGTGGCCGGTAATGGATTGGCTCAGGTGTCTTCGCTTGCTCGCCATTCCACTCCACGGACTGGATACGTGCGATATTCTTCTCAGGTGAGTTCCCCGAGAGCCCTGAGCTCCTCCAGCACTGACGACGCCGACGCCAGTAAGTCTGCCCTTAGCCCAGACACTCGTGTCCGGCCAGGTGCCCCATGTGCATGGTTCCCCTCCGGCGACCCCCACATGTGTATTTCCACCGTAAGCCTCCCTGAGCGGGTGTATTCCCTTGGCAACCTTGCCACCTCCTGGGGTTAAAAATCCACCTTCGGCTGGTACCCCAGTGATCTTCCGTATGCAGCCCCCCGGGGTCATACGTGTATCCCTAAGTCCTCCCTACGGGTAGGCATCTTGGCGCATATCTCCTCCTGGAATATGCCTCCCAGTGTACCTTGGTATTCCTGCGTTAAGTAGAGGCCTTTGATCGTCCTAACTTGCATTAGGGTTCTCACGCTTGCGCAGGGCACTGGAAGACAGCCGAGTGGCGTTATTGCATTGGGACCCCCATTCGTCAGTCACTGACGTTACGTCGGAGTGACTGAACGAAAGGGAACGTCTCGGTTACGTATGTAACCCTCGTTCCCTGAGGAGGGAACGGAGACGTAACGTCCCCTTGCCACATCCGCTGTACCGCTGGAACGGAGTTCAACTTGGCTCCTCAGCAGGTAAAACATAATGCGATGATGCCAGCTACTTCCTTATATACCCACGTGGGTAGGCGGAGTTACGCATGCAAATCTCGCATGCCCATGGCATTGGCACTGCCATTGGGCGCTTTCTAGTCTCGGAGATGACAGGCTTCTAAGCGAAACCCCCATTCGTCAGTCACTGACGTTACGTCTCCGTTCCCTCCTCAGGGAACGAGGGTTACATACGTAACCGAGACGTTGCTTTCTTCACCGTCATGAACAGACTAACCTTCTTTGATTCAAATAATCAAAAAAAAATATATATACACTGTAAAAAATTATTTGTTGACTTAACTTAATATATTTTGTTATCTTTTTGCATTGATTTTTTTAAGTTTATCTTACTTATTTGGATAAGTTATCTGAACTAATTCCATTTAGTAATAAAAACTTCCCCTTCAGTTTTCTGAACTTAAATGTTCTAGTCATCATAACTTCACTTCAGTTTTCTGAACTTAAATGTTCTAGTCATCATAACTTCACTTCAGTTTTCTGAACTTAAATGTTCTAGTCATCATAACTTCACTTCAGTTTTCTGAACTTAAATGTTCTAGTCATCATAACTTCACTTCAGTTTTCTGAACTTAAATGTTCTAGTCATCATAACTTCACTTTAGTTGGTTGCAAAGCTGCTTTAATAAGTATTAATTGCATTACTATATTGATTTGTAAATTACATTTGATTTAGAATAAAACCTATAGCAAATTAAAATCACAGCAACACATATCAGTACACATTTATATTTATTGCAAAAACAAACACCAAAAACAACCACACAAAAGGTCTGAAATGTCCTTTCTTCAGAAAATTGCAAAAAGAAACGGCACAGACTGTTAAACACCTCTGATTTGGCTTTATACCATTTTAATTTAAACTTAATTTAAGTTCATTTTAATTAACAATGTGTAAGCTCTCAAGCTTCAGTACATTTATCAATGAGCATAAACAGCACATATGCACCAGTGTCACCTCACTGCATTTTTTTCAGCTTTGCAGCTCTCCCCAACCATTAAACCTAGATTAAAAATAAAAATAAAATAAAAAGTTGGATAACCTCATAGCTCGAGCCCAAACAGTGTGGCAAAGGCATTTAGGGCATCTTCTAGATCCATGACCACAATCTCCGTCTAGTATGACATCCACATCCACAACATCATCTGGGAAGGCACTATCATGTCTGATGTCCTCACTCATGGTCAAGATGCCCTACATTAACCCCATGAACAATGTCTCTCTCATCATCATCTGGCTGGAAAAAAATGAGACACAGATACAAATTTTAAGTGGTGCTGTCATAAAATATTTATTCAAACATACATTAAATACTAAAGAACAGCAATACAATAATTATGCAATATAGTAAATATACTTTTTCTAGCTGACAGAATATTTTTTCTGAGGTAAATGTGACGACATTGCTTAAAAGCTATTTATTGACGTTTATTAACGTTTGCGCAGTTGAAACACTGCGATTACATGAGACAATACAGATTTCATACATTGTACTGTATCTTTAAACATATTCTCTGATGTTCATACATGTTTATTTCATGCTGTATCTACTAGTAAAGTGCAATATTCAAATGCAAAAAAGCAACAAAAACAACATTTAAAACCACTGTCATATTAAAGGGTTAGTTCACCCAAAAGTGAGAATTAGCCCATGATTTACTCACCCTCAAGCCATCCTAGGTGTATTACATTCTTGTTTCATATCGTTCATTCACTTGGCCAAATAAAAAATGTGCTTGTCCGGAAAAAAGTTCGATATTTTTTTGTTTTTCCGTGCGTGTGTGCGTTGTAAATATAATTTATTCTGAAGCAATATTCTCCCCATTGTTCAATCAGCTTTGACATATTTAAATATGCATATTTGTGATTTAAAAAAAAATATATTGAATCATTTGAAATGTAGGATATTTTTACCTTTTATAAAGGGAATTTTCCCCCTAATCTTATTAAATAAAGGCTCTGCTTCAGGTTTCATTCTATATTGTTAAATTGGATCAATACATTAAATTAAAATAAGACAATATAAGGGCTGTTACCAATCAAATAAAATAATTTACACTGAAAAATCACAACTACATTAAATAATGTTTTGAGATTTGTAGTTTTGAATAGACAAATACAAATGTTAGAAAGTATGTTTAAACATGAAACTAAACCTCCAGTAGGTGGCAGCAGGTGGCCGTCTTAATGAGTGAGCCATTGATTCGTTCATTCAAACGATTCATTCAAACACTGAATCGTTCAGTTGCTGTGAGACGCGTTACGGTTCTGCTGTGAACGATTTTCGCTGCTGAAATAGAACAAACACACTCAATATTGCATCTAAAATGTAAGTGACTAAGTGAATGTTAATGTAATGTTTATGGAACCGTCATATGAAATCAGAGTCACTTTCTGTCGTGATTGTATTCAGGAAACAGCTTAAATGGCTCTAGTGTTGTAATTTCTCCTCGAGAGGCTGCACGAGTGTCAACAGCGCAAACTTGTTATCGTCATTTCATCATATATTATTATCCACTATCGATCACCACTTACACTAAATTAATGCACAATCATTCTTGCATTTTGGTGATTCGCTAACGTTAGTTTATTTTTTGTTTTAATCAGGCCCTTGTCCATCGGGCAAGTAAAATTCTCTTTCACTTGTCCCTGACAAGCGTTAATGTCGAGCCCTGAATCAGTTATATTAAAAAAAGTTCTGGCTAATCCAAAAATTATAAATGGCAGTGAATGGCTGCCCAAATTTTGAAGCCCAGAAAAAAAGTGCATCTATCCCAGGGCTCGACATTAACGCTTGTGGATTTTTCGAAGGGACAAGTGAAAGAGAATTTTACTTGCCCGCTGGACCTGATTAAAACAAAAAATAGCTAGCGAATCACCAAAATGCAAGAATGATTGCATTAATTTAGTGTAAGTGGCGATTGATAGTGGATAATAATATATAATGAACTGACGATAACAAGATCGCGCTGTTGACACTTGTGCAGCCTCTAGAGAAGACATTACAACACTTGACCTGTTTTCCTGAATACCACCACGACTGAAAATGACACTGACTTCATATGACAGTTCATAGCAAAACAATTAATTAACATTCACTTAAATTAACATTCCCTTAAATTCACTTACATTTAAGAAGCAATATTTAATGTTTTGTTCTATTTCAGCAGTGAAAATCATTCACAGCAGAACTGCAACAAGTCACAGCAACATGTGTGTAACTGAACGATTCAGCGTTTGAATGAATCGTTTGAATGAACGACTCAATGACTCACTCATTAAAACGGCCACCTGCTACCACCTACTGGAGGTTTGGTTTGATGTTTAAACATTATTGGTCTATCCAAAAATACAAATTTCAAAACATTATTTAATGCAAATTAAATTTTTCAGTGTAAATTATTTAATGTGATTGGTAACAGCCCTTATAGTGTCTTATTTTAAATTAATGTATAGATCAAATTTTACAATATAAAATGAAACCTGAAGCATAGCCTATATTTAATAAGATTAGAGGGGAAATGCCCTTAATATAAAGTAGGGATGTCAATTTTCACAAATTCCCATGATCGATCGTCGTTTAAATTAACGATCAATTAATCGATTAATCGTTAACCATAATACTGAAATATGCGTCTACAGCAGTGGCTTAGTTATAGCCGACAGCATAACAGGATGTGCAATGCTGCTCAAAACGCCATGTTCTTCACCAAATGAATGAGAAGGATTTTTTATCTAAACAAAGGGCTATGGGATTGTAAAATTAGTCAATGTTATTTATAATTTAATTAAATTACTTAGTTAATAACCAAATATAACATGTAGCCTAATACAACACGGACGCCGCCTCAGATCTGTTATTCAGAATTTGTGGACGCACTTGCAAGAATAACGTGCTGAAACGTCACCTAAACCCAATTAACTCAAAACGATTAATTAAAATATTGTTTTCATTAATGTTATGTAATGTGACCGTCCCAATCATAGTTATTAGTCGTGCGTTGCTGTTTGAACTGCGTGAGCTGAAGCGGATGCGCTGGATCAACACTGGTAAGTTACACTGCTCTTTGCTAGCACGTTATTTAACTCAACAAAAAGCTTCCTATATGAGATTAATCAGATTTATATAAAGTTAACAAAATATTACAAATTAATATATCTTCACAAAATGATGCGAATGCACAAGTGAACTTGAATTGAGTTGCTGATATTCATATTCAGAATGGGAGACGCGCTCTTCCTGGAACAACGCTCTGAACACGGCACCTAAACCCAATGACTTTACAACCATTTATTAAAATAGTGTTGTCATTTCTGTTATATAATATGACCGTCCCAATCATCGTTATTATGCATTGCTCTGTATGCGCTAAAGCCGAAGCACTGAATGAAAACCGGTAGCCATCACTGACTGAAGCCATTTGTTAGTGCGTTTTATTTCGCTAAAAGAAACGCATCCTATATGATTGATCATATATATATATATATAACGTTACAAAATAAATGTAATATTACAAATTACTTCAGCACAATCTGATGCGAATGCACAGGTGAACTTGAACTAAGTTACATGCGCGAGTCAGAATGTGTGACTCATGTTGTGCATTCGCTCTTCCTGGATCAACTTAACGAAACACACGGCAAATAAACCCAAATACTTAACAATCACAATGTTTTATTACAATAGTGTTCTCATTAATGTTGTGTAATATGACAGTCCCAATCATAGTCATTATTAGCTGTGCATTGCTGTTGGAGCTGCACGCTGAAGCTGATCACCGCCACCTTTTTACTACCGCTCACCTCTAACGTTAATTATTAACCAAATGCATCCTTATGAGCTAAATCAGCTAAAGATAGGCCTGCACAAAATAAACACAATATTACAACTTACATTTGCACAAAACAAAAGGCAGCGAATGCACATGCAAGCTTGCAGTCATGATGAAGGTGAAACTCCAGCTGTAAAATGGTCCAAAACAGAACTCGGGCACGCTCGCATAATTGTTCCTCCCGTTTCGCGGTTGAGCCGCACGCACGCGCCTGACCCTGCTTAATCGATGATCGATAAGTCTTATCGATCAAATGTCTTATCGACAATTAATCGATCATCGATTAATCGTTGACACCCCTAATATAAAGTAAAAAATAATAATTAAAAAATTCACAAATATGCAGATTTAAATATGTCAAAGCTGATTGAATACTGGTCAGCATATTGCTTCAGAATAAATTATATTTAAAACACACACACACACACACACACAAAATATCAAACTTTTTTCCGGACAAGCACATGAACATGGTTAATGTCAAGCCCTGTATCCATTATAAAAATAATCCAGAAGGCTCCGGGGGGTTAATAAAGGCTTCTGGCGGACCGCCCTCAACTTACGAAATAAGTGTAATGCCTCTCGAAGTTCAAAAGGTTTACGCCACGTCCGACGTCATCGTCGCGGCAATTACGTTTTTTTTACACCATGTCCGATGCCGTCGCTGCGCCAGTTGCGTTTTTCTTCCCCTCTACATCCGACGACATCGCCGTGCCAGTTACACTTTTTCCGTAACTTTAATACGGAAGGCCGTCGCGCCAGAAGCTACATATTTTAACATTATAACTTTTTACATTACAAACCCATCGATTCACATCAGAATGTCTTTATTAACCCCCCTGGAGCCATGTGGATTACTTTTACAATGGATGGATGCACTTTTTTCTGGGCTTAAAAATTTGGACTGCCATTCACTGCCATTTATAATGCTTTAGATTTTTTTTAAATATAACTCCGATTGTATTCGTCTGGAATACACCTAGTATGGCTTGAGGGTGAGTAAATCATGAGGTTATTTTCCTTTTTGGGTGAACTTACCCTTTAATAGTTATTTATTTTACCTGTATCGATTCAAACTCACATTTAATAATTTTCAAGGAGTTTCATGAAACTTATCTGTATCTGATGGCGATCTGAGAGAGAGACCATGCAGTGAAGCGAGATGTAGTTTCATCCAATCCGTAAACCAGTTCAGTTTCTTGTCAAGGAGCAATAGATAAAAACATATAAAAAAAAATAAAAATAAAAACATTTTATAGGCTTATTGACAACATGTTGCAATGTTTACACTGTACAATGACTCAATGTGATTTAATTAGGGCTGAATACTTCAAATTTCACAATTTGATATTATTTAAATTCACAAAGTTAATATTTACCAGAAATTGCAGCAAATATAGTGAAACTGCTGTCCACCTCCAACCATTCGAACAAATAGACGGCGCGAGTTGTTGAGAGCTCCATGAACCCCGCGAGGTAAAAGCGTGTAACGTTAGGAACTCTGTATTTCAACGGCTCTGGGAGCACAACACACACACACACACACACACACACACACACACACACACACACACACACACACACACACACACACACACACACACACACAAATATAATTATAAAACAATATAATGTCATAAATACACTTTGTAGATGAGGTTAAACACGTAACTTACTTTGTGTTATCTTGGTTAAAAGTAAACTCCATGTCTGCACTGCACGGTGAGTCATGTCCCCTGAGAGAAAATTTTTGGCTCGTTTAAACGCGCACAGCATATAAGTTACATATTGGTATAAATCAATAAATTATGAAAAACAAATGGTAAATGAGATAAAACACTTACTTTATAATATTTCCCTGTAAAAAAGTTCTCTCGCCTCAGTCGCCTGTTTCTATCCTCCGCTCTGCACCGCGAGTCAAAGAAGATATCTCTAAGTTTAGGTGCGCACGGACACACACACACACACACACACCATCCTACCACAATATAATGTTATAAACTTCATACTGTTAATGAGATAAAACACTATGCCGGTGTAAACACTACTCATTTGCTCAGCATTGCGATTGAATGGAAATGGCGTCTGGTCTGTCAGTCGGTGGGGGAGGGGATACGGGGGCGCGCGCATACAGCACGTGCATTTCCTGGATGTACATAATTATCCTCTCCGCCAGATGGCGCTGTTTTCACTAGCCGTGTTAATACAAAAACTCTTTACTCATTGACTCCTTGAATTAAGACTTGGTTTATATGGTGTGGAATGGTACGTATTAAATACGGTAAGTTAAATAAATGTGCTCATATCTATATAATTAGAGTGTTGTATATAAATCAGCTGCACATAGTAGATTAAGTTTAGTTTACTGTAGTTAAATAAATAGACTAAAGTATAATTGGAGTAAAATCCAGAACAGTTCAACTTATGTTTTTAAGTTAAAACAACAATTATACTTGTTCATTCAACAGAAAATCTAGTTTAGTTATTTCAACATATGTTTTTGAGTTAAAACAACAATTATACTTGTTCACTTAACTTTCAGTCTAGTTGAGGACAAGAAAACTTAAAATGCCTTGTTGTCTGGACAATCTAGTTATCTCTACTGAAAATTTTTTGTTGAAATAACAAAATCGCAAAAAATTTTTTTACAGTGTATATATATATTCCGCTCTGTAATGGAAACAGTATTGGACAGTGATTAACTAAAGGGTAACTGAAAGTAAACTTTTCAGGGTTCTGTCACTTCGGTCTAGCTTTCTCTTGGTTTTGTGACAGAGCTCTAACACTCCTATATTGTTTGTCTTGTGTGAGCGTGCAGCTTTGAGCATGCTCGAGCTGCGTGTTCTTCTGTCCTTGTGAGTGTTCTGTGTGGGGCGTGGTGTTTGGATCCCAGCACTTCTGTCTAGTTGGATTTTGTGTTGGGATTCTGACATTTATGCTCCTCATGTCTTGTGTTGTGTAGCATGCAGCTGTTTTTTTTCACTGGCTGCATGCTTTCCTGTTGTCATGTTTAGTGTGAACATACAGCTTATGAGTTTCATTATAATAATTTTCATGTTTGACGTTTTGTTACAATTACATTTCTGGATTGTCCCAATAAAGCTACATTTAGATCTTTAATTTCTGTGTTATATAGCAGTTTTATTATATGCTTTGTATATTTTATAAAGTGTGTTGCAGGTCACCATGATTTTGCCAAGTAAGACATGTTCCTGTGTTTTGTTGATCTTGGAGCAACATTCCTGTCTGAAAAAAGTAGTCCTAACCATGCCTACCCCTAAACCTAATCCTACCCATTACTTATCCCTATAAAAATCAGAGGGAAATGAAAGGCTGAATAACACTGATGTAGAAGCACCTAACCCTGGTAAGGCTAAACTTGACATAAACTGTAAGCTTGTCCCTAAAATCAGATTGGTTGATTTGAATGTTGCTCCATGTTTTACTGTTTTGCCAACCTATTAGCATCAATGTAAACTTTTTTATTTTATTTTATTTATTTACTTTCATGCCATTGAAGAACCATTTTTAGTCTCCTTTCAGTGAACGGTTCATATAACATAAAACCTGTAAAGAACTTTATAATTTTAAAGAACCTTTTATGTAATGCAAATGGAATTTATTGGAGCTATAGATGCCAATAAAGAAGCTTTATTTTTAAGAGTGTATAATTTTTCAAATGTGTATTTTGGGAAGCTGAAGGTAAGAAGATATTTCAGGATGAATCTTAATACAATAGCTAATTACCATATCTGTTTAGCCTGTAATCATCAAGGTTGCTCATAAAACTGAACTTATTAAGTGAATTAATCAAGCTGTGAAGGAAATCATATTAAACCATCTATTTGCTACAAGCAATTGATGACTCCAGGACACATTCAAATGCTTGATTTAATACCCCAGGAGAGACATTTTTACACAAATACTTATATTACACATACTTATATTATGAGGAAACTGTTTAAACTGGCTTCAGCAGCAAATAAAAAAGCTTATTTTTTCAGCAGCAGTTATGGTATCTAAAAGTTCTGTCTGAATATGAGTAGCTATATTACAAAATGTTTAATTATAATTACAATGTTAACCAAATGATATATTAGATGTATGACTGGGTAGTCAGATTTAGCTTGTAATTACCATTGTGAGGATCAGCCAATTGATAATGACCTTGCAACGATACTAAATAATGTCCTAAAATAAAGTTTTTTAGATGAAAATATAAAAGTGCCAAAAGGTTAGCGTCATGGCTAGGTTTAGGATTAGCTCAGTATAAAAACAATACAAGTCCATGGAGAGTTCTCATTATGATAGTCTCCATTCCTTAATAAATCTCATGCTAATCCACAGGTGGCTTC